>NW_007578669.1:0-95357 GCF_000690725.1 Stegastes partitus | reverse complement strand
GTGACCTTTAACCTGCATTGCAACTTTCGCTGAGAATAGATGTTTCTAAAGGCAAGACAACTAAATTGTATGCATGTGTTTGCCTTTAGCTCTTAATGCCACATTAAGTACAACCTGCTGCATCCACAGTATTTAAAACTACCATTCTAGAGGTTTGGCTGCTGATATTTAACATGATAAAACTGCTCATAACATTAGTAATGCTTGTCCATGAGTTGGATCATTAGTTCTTTAACCGCTCTGTTACTCCAACAAGTGTCACTACATCTCTGCAGAAGGTGGAGTTCTCGCCTTCTTTACAACTACAAACATAATGTTAATGTTAATTGGCCTGACACAATGATTAGAGAGTGAAGGCGGCTGTAGCTCAGCTGGTCGATCTGGTTGGAGACTTGGTCCATGGGTCCACATGCCAAAGTGTCATTTGGCAAGATGTTGAAACCTCTTGACGGCGGTGCCAGTGACTATGTGGCAGCGCTTGATCCATTGGTGTGAGAAAATAGGTGATGGAGAGGCAACAAACAGAAAAGTACTTTGTCTTCTAAGGTTAAAAACAAGCCTGTTGTAAGTGTAGTGAAGTTACGATTTTCCTTTGCAATGTGGATGAGACGTTCAGGCAGCCTAACAAGACCGCACTGACAAGAAGGCGTAAATTATCCAAGCTTGTAGAAAAAAGCACCTTGCTAGTAGAGATCCCTGCAAAAAAGCATCAGGAGGAAACAGTCTTTTTGTCGAGATAAACTGAAGTCAAAGTTGGAGAAAACAGAATATTTTCAGAGGTTTTAAGAAGACAATGTGGCAGAAACTTGTTGAGGTGAGCAGGTTTTCTTGGTGGTAACGATTGCTCATCAGCTTGAACAATACCATTTTAGGACAGGACTGAATGTCCAGCTCCTGTTGTGATCATCATTACATTTCCAGACTTCTTCCACAACAACAAAGTCAAGAGGCAAGCCTTGGCAACGAGAAACTCCCGGGGAGTTGAGTCGGCCATCAGGGACAACTTGCAACTGATCCAGCGGGCAGAAGCTTGAGTGCAGCTTGGGGCAACAGAGAGGCTAGTTTACTGGGAAGCAGAAAGGTTGGCTCGCTGACAAAAAACACAGACTAACAAGGAGGGGAGGAGTGGCAAGAAAAGGGAAAGGAGGGATTAAAAACCACCTGTGACTGTACGGGAAGCAGTTTGAGTGAGTTCTAGCAGAGAGACAGGCCTCAGCGGTGGGAGACTGTTTGCACACTGATGAGCTGAAACATTAAGACCACCTGCTGAATATGTTGCTGGTCCTCAGCGAAACATCTTCAACCTGCTGAGGCACCGACTCGACTAGCAGCCATGTCACATGCCCCAACTAAAAGTTTCATTTGGAGGTTTGATGGGAATGTCATTGTCATGTGGTGAATAAAGGTGGCCAGTTTGAAAGAGCGAAGCGTTAACTTTCGCAACAAGTTTGGTTAAGTGTAGGCCCCAGAATTACTTCATTAGAGCGAAATGTCATGGTTTGGGTTGAAATATGACCCTTTCACTACATGTTTGAAGCTTCTCCTCCATTATCTGGGTTACCAAGGTGACAAGTCCTACCTCATCTAATATGTGACCCATCTGCACCAAATCAGCCACATTGTGCCTCGGGCTATATCCGAGATACAGCCTGAATTACTTTAACACATGATAAAATATTGGTTTTGGGTTAATTACCGAGATCGGCCCAATCTAGTTGTTTTCTAGATTTAGGCAACACATAATATATTACACTCCATATCGCTGTCAAATACCGTCAGGAGCATTGCGACTGATTTTGTGCAGATGGGTCACATATGATTGGCTGGAGCGACAGTGAAAGAGTACAATACAAAGCAAATATGTTGATATCCATCCATCCATTACCTATGTTGAAGAAATTTTACTCATAGTCCTCATGTGAAGTTTGCTGTAGTGGGTGTTTATTAGTATTCCGGTATACGGTGGGCTCACCAACACAGAGCATGAGTCTGTGAAGGTGGACCGACCCTGAACATCTGCAGAGTCACACATTTATACTGTNGACAGGCCTCAGCGGTGGGAGACTGTTTGCACACTGATGAGCTGAAACATTAAGACCACCTGCTGAATATGTTGCTGGTCCTCAGCGAAACATCTCCAACCTGCTGAGGCACCTACTCGACTAGCAACCATGTCACATGCCCTGACTAAAATTTACAATCAGAGGTTTGAAGGGAACGTCATTGTCATGTGGTGAAAAAAGGCGGCCAGTTTGAAAGAGCAAAGAGTTAACTTTTTGGTTAAGTTTAGGCCCCAAAATTACTTCATTAGAGAGAAATGTGATGGTTTGGGTTGAAATACGACCCTTTCAATACATGTTTGAAGCTTCTCCTCCATTATCTGGGTTACCAAGGTGACAAGTCCCACCTCATCTAATATGTGACCCATCTGAACCAAATCAGCCACATTGTGCCTCGGGAGAAGGCCGAGGACACCCTGGACAGGTCACCAGTCTATCACAGGGCTACACTTACAGACAACCAAGCACACTAATATGCTGATATGTTAATTGAAAATGCAGTTTAGTTGGAAGTTAGTCTGGAGCCTCCACAATCCTTATAGTCAGACCTTTTCTCTTCCATCCAACACGTTAACTGCAGGACCACAACTCTCGACTGAATGTCTACTGTATCCCAAACCAACGGCTGCACAAGTATAATAGCAGAGGAGGAACTGTTCAACTCCTGCAGGAAGGTGCGTGAGAAATCCCAAGCTTCTAGCAATTTATTTTTAAATCTACAGTTTCCTGTGCTTTGAATAATTGGATAAAGTTGTTAGACTTTTCCACACAGACAAAAAATACAAACAAAAATGTGTCACTTTCGGCCACATGAGAACGCTCGTTAATTAGTCAGAGACAGGAGAAAGAAAGTAAACACAGGAGTGTCTTCAGGAGGAAATAATAGGGCAGAGAAATGTCTTGTAGTCAGTCGGGCCTATGTAAAATCTTGTTTACACAAACTAATTTCAACACCAGTGATTGCTGTGATCAGATCTGTCTAAATGGAATTATATTAAGGGGAGATGCAAAACAAATCAGAGTGAGATTCAGTTGGACCAAACAACGCAGATCGAGCTCACTTTATGTGTTGTGGACATTTTCTGTGATAAAGTGAATTTTGAAGACGTTGTCGTTCTTTGTGTTACCACCTGATCATATGCGTACGAGGTCAGTGATGCCACGAGACCGGTTAGTGGTGGGTCAGTGGTTGAGAAGGTCACGGGTTCAAGACCCAGCACCAAATTCAAGCTCATAATATCTCACTAAAATTCCATTATTATTATTTGTTTTGCCAAGTTATATAGTTCTACATCAAGAGCTTCATTGAGGGCTGCAAGGTGGCTCAGTGGTTAGCATCGTTGCCTCGCAGCTAGAAGGTCGCCAGTTCGTGTCCCGGTGAGGACTCTGCGTGGAGTCTCCATGTTCTCCCCGTGCAGCGTGGGTTCTCTCCGGGTTCTCCGGCTTCCTCCCACACAGTCGAAAAACATGTTGAGGTTAATTGGTGATTCTAAATTGTCCGTAGGTGTGAAGGTTGTCTGTCTCTAAGTGTAGCCCTGTGATAGACTGGTGACCTGTCCAGGGTGTCCCTTGTCTTCACCCTGAGTCAGCTAGGATAGACTCCAGCCCCCCATGAACCTAGTGAGGATTAAGCGGTGTATAGATAATGGATGGAGCTTTATTGATTAATGAGAAAACCCGTCAAAATCATCTTTGTGGACTCATCTACCTCATTCTCCCTCAAACAGCTACCTCTGATTTATAACTGCAAGAAAGACAAGATGAGACCTCCTGTGATCTCCAAGGTCTCAGGGTTAACTGGCCTGGATGAGACACAAACTTTTGATATATAAAACATACAAAAGAAAAACACACCAAGTAGCAGCAGTAAAACATAGGATTAATATAGCAAAGGCAGTAAAATATACAAGTCCTTCCAGGTAGACATGCTCAAAAAGTCTGCGATTGTAAACACTTTAATGCAAATCCAAGCTAAAAATAAGAATCAAAAGAAAAACACCAGCTGCTTTGGGGCTGAGGAATATCACCCGACACCTCGAACCTCCGAAAAATCACATCTTTCAGAAGTGAGAGAAGAACGCCAGTCGACGTGAGAGGAAGCACAATTAGTCCGACAACTTTCCCCACAGGATCCATCACAGTCCAGCTGAGCTCGGCTTCCCTTGTTCGTTGTTGTTGTTGTTTGCCAAGATGTTCACAGCTGGCATGCGTCTAACCGGCGGTATAAGCTCATACTCTATCGCTTTACTTTCTTTAAAATGAGAAATTTAATACGGCGACAGCGTCATAATTAATGCAAACAATGTGCACATTAAATGGGAAGCTAGCATAATATGAGAATGACTTATGTGAGAGGCCAAGCACAAAAGTAACCAATAAATATTCATTTTTCTAATTCCTGGAAGCCTTCTTGTCTATTTTTCTATTATGCTTTGCCTCTTGAGCAGCACTGAATTGTTTGCCTCCATGATTTCTTTGTGTCTAAGCCACGCGGTGTAGCACACAAGGTTAACAAACGGGCAGAGCACGAGCGAAAAGGGCCAAGGGAGTAGGAGCCACCGCATTCAAGCAGTGGCCTCGCAGGTCAAGGATATTTGCGAGCATGCTTTTATGAGGTGTGGATGAGCGGCAGCATTTGTCTTCATCGCTGTGATCAGGCGCAGGATGGAGGGAAGGACAAAGGTGAGGTATGATGGATGGAAGTGAATGGCGGGACAATAAACAAGCGTCACGTGGCCGCGCGCTCGTGTCGCATGTGTTTGCACGCTCAGGTGGAAATGCGACGGCGTGCGAGTGGGTGCAACTGTTTGAGAGTAATTTGCTGTGATGAATATTCTCATTACTCAACACGCCCTTTGACATTTCCTCCGGGAGCCCATTCAGAGCGCCGAAGACGACGAAGACAAACACAAAACGACTGGATGAATGTGCATAATAGATGTGTGTGTTTAAAATCTTGTTTACAGCAAAACTGTATTAACTCGCAGCTGTGGCTACAGACTGGCAGCACAAAGCCACGACAAAAGAAAGGCAGTAGAATGATAACAAAGCACTCCTATTTATCATGTTTGCCAGAAATTAGAACATTTCCTTCAATGTTTTTTTTCACTAAACTTTTTGAAAAGGGTTTGCAGAGCGTCCTTGTGCTTTAGCACGTTGAGCAGCTTTTGCCTTGTTTTGTGTTGCAGCAAAATGAAGTTAATAACTTTGTCATCTCTCTGATCCCTCACTTTAAATGTCAGTCATTGATCAAATATGGTGTCATTTCTTTTCGCCTGTTCATTTTGTGCTACAACTTCTTGACCATAAATCATAGCAACCAGTAAACAGGGAACAAACCCAAAACTATTCATACAAAAAGACTAATTGTGATTCATAGTAGCTGGAACTGTAAAATCACTGACAAAAGACAGTAAGACACTGTGATAGATGTTACATTTTTAAATATTATTTTGGTTTTCCTTCATTTTTTATCAAAAACGGCCATGGCCAACATTATTCATGCCCTCTCTCAGTAATCAGTGGCAAAGCCTTTATGTGCAACCACTGCAATCAAGCAGTTCTTAGAATTGCTAACAAGCTTTTTGCACGTCTCCACTGGGACTCTGGATCACTACTGTGTGATGAGGTTGGAAGGCTTCCTTGTCATCGCTCTGGGCCTTAGTTCGGGACTCCATAATGTTGAAAGTGTGTTGTTTTAACCATTTCTTGTCCACTTTGGCTGCACGTTTGAGATCTAGTCTCTTGTTGGAAGGCTCAGTGCTGCCCAAGGCCAAGCTTTTTTCTTATTTAATAAGTTAAAAAATACCCTCAAACATTCCCAACACCATGTCTGACTTTCAGAGATGGAGTTCATAGGGTTGGATGCTTTTTCCTTCTTTTGAGTGAAAGTCACATCCCTGTGTCCAGATGGCTCAGAGCAGATTCCCAAAAGCTTTCTTCTTTGTTGAGGTGAGGTTTTGCAAATATTAGGTGAGCTTCTGTGTGCACAAAATGTCAATGGAGGTCAGCCTTGTATATTGTCTGTTGAGAGTCTGCTTTGAGATGTTGCCACCACATTCATCTTGAAGAGGATCCTTGGACTTGTTTTGGCCTCTACAGGCAGGTATTCAGGGACTTGTGACTGGACTAGATAACTTAATCTTACTCCGGAGTTGGAGTCCAGTGGTGCTCACAAAAGGCCGGGACAGTCTGGGAATCCAGAGTGAGATGTTGTGGGGGTTACAGAAAGGCTGGAGTGCAGTCTGATGGGAAACAAGGGTAGCAGGAGGAAGCTGGCGAGCCAGGGAAAGTGTGTCTGAGTCTTCTCAGACCAGAGAGGAAGCTGCAAGCTAAGTAGAGGGAGAGCTAGACGTCTGACCCTTGTGTTTCAATACAAGTTCACCCATTAATTGAACTAATGTGGCCAAGATCCTTTTCATTCTTGCAATGAAGTACAAGTAGCAGGATTGTGATCCCAGACAAGCCCCCAAATAGTGGAAATATTGCCATGCCTCTTAATACCTTACTGACACTTTGCTGGGTGGTTGGTAAATGTATTTAGTTGCAATTGGAGGGGAAAGCTGTCCAGAGACAAATAAGGACAGTTTCTGTCAGTGTAAATCTACAGCTACTCTTGACTATACTAGGAAGTCAAATCATACATTCCTTACAGAAACGGCAACTTATTTCCATTATAACTCCATACCTTATGGACTTTATGTCTCCATTTCTGAACTTAGCCATGTTACACCAATGGTTAGTCTTGATCATTAACCACAAACGCATAAGCTTTGTTTCTTTGAAAATCAGTAAACATATCAGCAACTGATTAATATTAAAGCTTACGACTGATTTTACTTTCACAGCTTCCATCCATGCCCTTTACGTTGTTTTTTCTTAAGACTTCATAGCATTTCTCTGTCTTGTAAGCAGCAACAATGCACAACTTTGCCAGTGATGGACCTAAACAGCAAGTTCACTAAACCTTTTGGTTTTAGGCACGACTTTAGATTAACTAGTAAGTGAATACAGAACTGCTGCATGAGCTTTTCTTGATTTATAGTGTACTAAAATGTTTCAGAACATGGTAGAAACTACCAGGAGCATTTGGACTTGTATTGAAACTGCACTCTCAAAAAAAAACAAAACAAAAAAAAAAACAACAACAATTTCAAGCTAATTTAAATAAATTATTTCGGACATAAAATGTAGTAAACCTGGAAAAATGTACTCCAATATGGTTAAAATCCATCATTAGCATCTGTAAGACAATGAACTTTGTCAGTTTGTCACTTCGAAACCTACTGGTCCAATGAAGAATCATTATTTTATTGTTAAGTCGTCTGGCAGCAGCTACAGAAGTGATCAGTCAGATGTTAGACGCTTGGTGTTGATTGGACAGTTTTCATACGAGTTTAAGCTTCAGGCAAAGTGCTTTTTCTGTTGTGTCAAAAACCCAACACCAACTCTTTTGTAACATCTGACCTGGGGCGGCTGCATCTCAGAGTATTTATCTCTCCAAAAGCAGACACCTGACCGGTCCAGTGTGCAAAGGTGAAAACAGGTTTTGAATTCTTCCAAGCTCTCTTTTCATGTGCTCAACCAACTATACAAACACATTCACACCTCAGTTGACACCGTTTTCCCCAGATGACTCATCGTAGGAAATCATTTGTATTGTCTGGGTGTTTCCAAGTGTACACAGATCTTTATTAAGGCCTGAAACTGCACGTTGTCTCCACACACAAACGGTATTATCAAACTTAACCGGCTTAGCGAAGTCTGAAAGTTAGGATTGGGTGAGACAACAAAAGACGGGCGAGGAGGGGGAAGATGGAATATTTAATCAGCGAGTGAGACGCATGCAGGGAAGAGAGGCTAAGAGCTTGGAAGGCAGTGAAGCATGCTAAGTGCTAATGATCACACAGGGAGGTGAGAAATAAACTGCAGGCTCAAGCTCTGACAAGAGGATTATATGGTGTTAAAGAAGGTCCAGCATTTTGGGAGACTCATCTGTTGGTCAGCTTACTGGTTAAATGACACTAACATTGTGATGAGGCAGGTAGAAAAAGGATAAAACATAATATTAAACTCCACCACATGCAGCTGGGCTTGAGAGTTTGTAAGAATGGATTAATGCCGGACTGCTGACCTGAAACTGATAATGGCACCAGCAATATATTCATGAAAATGCATGAATTTACAGGCCATGAAATGATAATAATTCAGATGATTTGCATTTAGTGAAGAAATGACCAGTTTTCATGAACAGAGGCTGACAAGAAAACAGCAGGGCTTGTTGGCTCAACTCGGTGGTAATTTGACTAATTAGAAAAAGCTCAGGTGGCTTGAATCTGAGGTATTTTGGTCTGAAGCGGTTCAAGACTCAGTGAGCGAGTCGACAAACTTGATCCTCGTTACCACCTTTTGCACCTGGTTTCAGTTGAGCCAATTTGTGCAGCAAACTACCACCTGGCAACTGAACACAGATTGAAACGCAGGAGTTTGAGATGGTTAAGTGAAGTCAAACCACCAGCCTGAATTCATTGCTTTAGCATTAGTGGAGCTCGAATGAACTGGTTTCAGATATAAATGCACTCTAAAAAGTAATTTAAGGAAGCTATTCCCACCACTTAAATAAATGCATGGTTGCAAGATAGAAATCTAATTTATGATTTACATAAACTATTTAAGTCACAAATATTTCTATGGGTGGCTTGACATAATGTTGGCAATTGCATCAACTTAATATTGTGTCTACTTTGAATTCATATTTCTATTTTAGTTTCGTTAAAACCTAATTCAGGTTGAGGTAACTTAATAAAATTGGCTCGATTACCTAATTTTCTTCACCTTGATTCCAGGATTTCAACTCTCCTTCCCTGTTTTAACAATGTAAAACCATTAAGACTGGTGATTAAAAGTACATTTGATTGTAAAGGAAACAGCAATTTCCTAACTTAGCTTAATTTGTTGGTTCAACACAATTTCATAGAAGTTGCCTTAACTTTTCTCAAACTCTTCTATTAATGGTTTTTGTTGTTTGCCCCAAACACAAAGTTAAGGCCACAAAAATGTTGACAACCTTGTTTTACCTGATAAAGGACTGTTAAATGAATTTTCTTTCATGTTTATGCTAGATTTATTTATTTCTCGTGTGAAGGTCGCTGCTGAAAAAAAGATTTCATTTCAGCAGTCGTATGAATTAAGGATTATTTAATTTTTGTTATGCATCGTATGTATTGTGATTTTGATTTAGAAAATTTCCAGTTTTATGTGACATTGATTGCAGTGCTTTGTTTGCATGTATGCGCCTACCATAATCAGTTTTAATGTGAAATGCTGCTGTTTTTGTGAAGCAGCTTTTAGCTGCTTTTGTATGAAAAGGTGCAAAAAAATAAAGTTTGTTGTGAAAGTACAAACTTGATACCAGCAGCTGAGTAGGGACGATCACTCACATCAGCCTTAGCGGTTAGTGGCAGTAAACATGATGGATTTCTGACAGTGTAAAATAATAATGCTCATATTCAGAGAATTAAAAACAAACAAAAGTATATATGGTGTAACTTTGCAACTGAACAGCAATTTGTAAACCTCTCCCCTCAGTAAATTGAATGAAACTGTGTTGGAATCAGAGAAATAAGTTGCTATTTTTGGTAAGAAAAATAATACAACAACATAAATTAGCGGCTGCAAGGTGGCTCAGTGGTTAGCACTGTTGCCTCGCAGCAAGAAGGTCGCTGGTTCTCCCCGTGCAGCGTGGGTTCTCTCCAGGTTCTTCGGCTTCCTCCCACAAGTCCAAAAACATGTTGAGGTTAATTGGTGATTCTAAATTGTCTGTAGGTGTGAATGTGAGTGTGCTTGGTTGTCTGTCTCTAAGTGTAGCCCTGTGATAGACTGGTGACCTGTCCAGGGTGTCCCCTGCCTTCACCCTGAGTCAGCTGGGATAGACTCCAGCCCCCCACGACTCTAGTGAGGATTAAGTGTTGTATAGATAATGGATGGATTAGAAGTTAGTTCATTTCAGTCTACGTTAAGTGACAACACAACACAGATGGATATTTTAACAATATATTCATGTGTGCCCATCAGATTCAGCTGGCATCCTCCCAAAAACTGCCTAAAGTTATTATATTTGTGTTTAGTCATTGATAAGGTGTTCAAAGTTCCATGTGAAGCCATGTTATTTACATTGTTTATACCATACATATGCATTACCCTTGTGATGTATTGACAACCTTTAGACATCGTTTAAAGCTTTAAAACTTAAACTAATGATGTTCCCACTCCAGCACATGCAGTCACTGTACTTGAAATTATTTCAGCTGTTTGTCTAAAAACCCAAACTGGATTTGGAGAACAAAAAAAAAACAAAAAACATAACACTGGATGAGATTTAACACATTGCCATTTATTTTAGGCCTCATGTCTGCATTTGTGTTTTGGAATTAATGCCATTAATTCTCAGATCTACTTTGCAGCAGAGATCTCCCACAATAATTAAAGCTTAACCGTTTTATCCATTTTGCTGATCCACGTTCTTATCGCCGTCCTATTTCTGCTCTTACCAGCTCTCTCCTCTCACTCTGCTGTACTCAGTTCACCATGCATTTCATAATTTGTTTTTTAACATAATTTGTTTACCATAAATACCCCATTTATCACTTACTTTTGGCACATATTCAGCACCCATAATCCCAGCTCCCCATCAGGAGCTAATGCGCTCAGGGAGGAGAAATCAATTTTCTACCTTAACAACAGAAACCATACATTTTAACTGCAGTTCTGTCTGAGTGAGCTGCAGCTTTGTGATGGATTTCCACCTTCAGCAGCTTGTGGGGAGGGAAAAAAAACCCAAACAAAAGCGTGATCAGTGTTGGCTTTGGGTTGCCTCATCTCAAGTGGTGTTTTCAGCAGGACCTCTGCTTATCGACCAGGAGTTAATAGGAGCGCTGAGCTGAATGAGGGTCATTTGTTAGTTGAAGGTCTCAATCCCTGACTGAGAGGTGGCTAATAGTTTAAGAAGTCAACCTTTGTTTGGGCAAATTAAAGTTAAAGTGAGGTCTGAAAATCATGGTTTGAACTTTCTCTGCCAACAAAAGCAGCCACAAGTGGAATTAAATAATAAAAAGTGTTACCAATGGGGAAATTGGGGCCAAAAAAAAGTCTCCCTACAGGTCAGAGAATAAGATTTTCCACATATTCTATCAAACTAAAGCGTGTTTAAGTTTGCAGCACCACAAACGAGGCTGCCAGATGCCAAAGGACTTTAATCAGTTGTAAAAAATTTGCTGCTCTTGCAAGCTTAACTTTAAGCTCCCGTGGATTCCGAAAAATGGAAATTTAAACGTCTTCATTTGCTCGACAACTGGGTAAAGCATCCGCTGAGGAGGATGCAGCGGGCGATTTGTTATTTTTTAACAAGGGAGATGTTCCAATTTAAAGCCCTGCCTGCTCCAGCCACCGACCAACAAACACACACATAGGGGGGGATGGAAGGTTAACAAGGGGGGATGCATTTTGGTCATTTCGTTAACAAGGTGGATGTCGTCCCCTTTCATCCCACCTCAAATCACCGCTGCAGGGAGGATCACATTATAAACCGAAAAGCTCCACAACAACGACTGAACTGAGGTTGTTTTGCTGTAGCTTCAGCTGTGAAAATAGACCATATTAACCCACTTGCAAACTTTCTCTAACTTGTTATGTTTTTTTTTTTTTAATCCAGAAATGAGAATCAAGCTGAGAAAGGCCCTAAAAACTGTAGAATCCCACAATACTCGCTTGATGACATCTCTTTTGAATCTCAAAGGGAAGCTAATTTGAGATTTTGTCTCTTTTTGTTCCTGCCATTGTCTCATTTTTTGGTTTCACACAGATCTCATAGTTGTCTCGGAGGAAGAAATGAAAGAGTTTTGCGAGCGCTTATCTAATTTTCTTTTCTTGTGGAAGATCAGTGCAAAGTTTCTGGGGAGGGATGCTCATGTTTTAATTCTTTTGAGGTGTTTCTGGCTGATAAAAATCTGCCGCCACAGATGGGGTTTGGATTTTCTAAATGGCACGGCATAGAAACCCCCCAAAAATCAAGGTAAATCAAGGAATAAGATGCTAAACACCCCACTGCCAACAGTCAAAACTCTGCTGCTGCAGAAACGCTCAGCTTAAATAACCCTTTGGACTATACCATTCACAGATTGTGTAGGGGGGGACGGCAAACAAAAGCAGCAACAAAAAGCAAATAAAAATGGTCTTGTCACTCAAACTGTAACTCATCTATTCTATTACATTTCTTCATAATTTTCTATCAACTTTGCGTGTGATAGACGACATAAAAAAGAAGAAATGAGAACATTAATTCCAGCCCCCCTCTGTGATTTACTTGTTGAAGTCCAACCTGCCACACCTGAGTGACTGCTCTGCCACACCTGGCTTCAATCTAGACCCTCAATTAGCACCCACAAAAGACACAAAGAGAGACAAGATACACCAATTAAGGTTTTTTTTTCACTCTAGCATCTAGTTAAAACATCTTTTCTTCAAATCTATACACACTAAAGTTGTATTTTAGGAATCAAACCGCCCTCCCACACACAAAACAAAGCCAGAGCTTTCCTCGCTGCCACAGAAGTCCTTGAAAAGTTTTATTTTTTTAAATAAATCTTCCTGCCACACTTTATTACCCTCTGTGCACAAAACACAATCCATAAAAAGGGGCTGATAATATTTCAGGTGAAGTTAAGAAGGAAACGATCCAAAGTGAGCGTCAGAAAACGTTTTCACTCACACGAGGCAACATTCATCCTGAAAGCGTAGCGATTACAGAAACCAATCTCCTCCCTCCTCTCTTTATCAATCCGCTAATGAGGATGCATGTAGCGATTTAGCGGAGACGCTCGCTCACTTTTCCGATATTTCCCCCCAGAGGGTTTGGATTCGGTCCAGTTACAAATGAGGCGACGATGTGACGAGAGGACGTTTCTGCTCAATCTAATTATAACGGAGCGAGAGGAGGGACAGGCTGAGGACGTGTCAAACAATCAGTTGTTAATAATGGAGGTGTTTTCCTGTTGCTTCTGCTTTGTTAATTTTTTATTTTTTTTGTCTGGCAACAAAAGGACGCAGAAAATTAGCTCATTTATCTTTTGTGGCTCATTTTTTATTGTGTTTGTTTGCGCGGACTAACGTTTATCTACATTTGTCGTAATCCTTTCAGCAGCATTAACAGTCTGGTGAGCGCTGCTGAGTGAAAGAGCGCTTCATCTCGTTTAATTGTTCACAATGAACGTCGGTATCGCAGTCGTCAGCTGTTTTATGATGCCTCAAGAGTGCGCTGGATGCCACTGCTGACCGAGCTTTGGCATCAGACTTCCAAAAAATATCCTAAAACTGTGGTATCATGAGCTGTTTTAGGGCCCAGTAGCCAAAATCATATACTTTGCTTTGCTTTCACTGTAAACCAAACAACAGACTACATATCACAGCTTCATTATTTGCTAGAGATGCAGAAATTATACTCTTAAATGTTTTCTGTCGTGCATTCTGGTAGAACTGTGTTGCATTTAATTTGCATAAAGTTGAGTTTTAGGTGACTTTATGCAACTTTCCGTCTCTGGAAACTCCTCAAGAACTTTTAAAGTAACCGCTGTCGATCTGAAAATTAAGAGAGTTTCAACAGCTGCATGGCTTATTCTTCAGAAACACATTCAGGGGAACTATTTTGAAAATATAATGGAACGTTTCCGTGAGTAAAGCGATCATCCAGTCAGGTGCTGTCAGCGTTTGCTCAGTTGTAAGAGTAGCTGTACTGGTTTCCTCCTTCAGGTAAGCAGAGCACCTGTCAATCATCTACCATGACACCGCTTAATTGAACACTCTAGCATCCAAAGCTAGAAAATATTGCGTGTGCTATAACTGAATACAGCTTCTTTCTTTCACAACTGCCTGATTTTGATTGAAATTAGGAATGTCCCAAGCTTGGGCCTGAGATCAGCCCTGGCATCAACCTCTGCCCAGTCCATTATTTACATCCGTTGCCATGCACACTTGGAAAAGTAATCCACAAGAAGGGCCATTTGGTATTCCACTGAGATTTAGAAGTGCTTTCCTAATGTCCCCCAGCTTAAATTTAGTAGTTATGGCCAGAAATAAGTAAGCCTTATACAAGCCTTCCTGGATAAACTCCCACAATGCTACCTGCTTGCCAAAACAGAAATTCACACCTCCTGTGGTCGCTACAGTATTAAACAGGAAGACACTTCAACCAGTAGCACAACCAGGTGCTACAGCTAATCTGTAATGTTGGAAATCTAGGAAAATGGGTTTAGGTATGGACAGATACTAAATATCAGATGACTCTTTTGAATCAGGAGCAAAAAAACCAAAACAAAACAAAGTTGATCCGTACATCACAAGTTGAAATAATTAAGGTTTTAAAACTGGATTTTTGTGGTGTAGTCTTCATGATAACATCCCCAGGGAGCCCCAGCTGGTGAATAGATATGTGAATGATGCTGGACTTTCACACAGGCCTACCACAATAGTTTACTGTATTAAAGATGGACATAGAATTTGTGAGTGTGCACTTGAGGAAGCTGTGCATGTTGATATGATATTGAGCAATCACAAGGTAGCCCTGCCCTAAAGCATACCCTACTTTATCATCTGTTTTCACTCTAAACGGGACCAAAATTTACAAACTGAACATAATGTTGTATTGAAGGAGACTCGCAACTAGCAATTGAGAACATAACCTTATGAGGAACATTTAACAAATCAAGCTAGAACTGTAGTCATTTTCTAATTAACTTCTATTCAATTGGATATCTTTTTGTGACCTGATGAGTCGCCCTCTGCTGTCTGTTAGAAGAACTGCAAGTTGAAGTCAGCTCCACATTAGTCTGACTTACCAGATGTAGACTGAGAGTATAAGCTTGACTGCTAAAGTCAAGTGGCTTTCTTTTTTTCCTCAACTATCTGCATCTTACTGTTTTCAGAATTCATTTCACAAAGGAAAACAACAACAAAAATCCCCAAGCTTGCAACCCACCACGGTAAAAAGCTGAAGTTTTAAACAGATTGCCAGCAAAGCAGCCCAGCTTTTTTGGTGGATTATCCATTATAATCAAATTACTTGCCTCCCTGCAAGCCGATTTTCAACCACAACAACTCCACCTGTCTCTATTTTAAGGCCACATCCTTTGCTTAGCTCCAAACAAAACGATTTTCAAATGGATAACAAAAACAAAACCCTAATATGTCTGTCAGGTTGCTTCAGGGCTGTTGTGCCCATGCGTGTGATAATCCACCTTTGGTTCAAACACATCTATCATTTATCTGTATTCAGGCTAATAACGGCACTGAATTATAAAGCTCTACCTGATGATTTAATCAAAAACACCTCTGTTCAGGGCTTTGGTGGAACGCAAACAAACAAGACACACAGTCATCGACAAGAACCTGTGGCCTCTTTCTCCAAACTGGAAAAACGCAAGCTGTGATTTGCGACACGGGATCATTCCCTCCCACACGTTTCAACACAATTCACTAATCAAAGCAAAACACCGTGCTGGAGACCCAGGTATGAGCAAACTTACCTGCAGTTATTTATGAAAGACGGGCCCGGCCGTCATTTGCAATCTGCGTGTGAGCGTTCGTCATTAGTAGCTTTTGTTAAAAACAGATGCCTGACTCAGCTTTAAACTCCAGCAACACACTGGGATGTTTAATTAAGGTTGCACTCTAACATGTAATCTACAAGCGAGCAAAGCTGTTCAGAAATGTAAAACTCTGACTTACTCATAAATCTTTCATGTGTGTGACTTTCTCGTGTCTGCGTGGCGAGTAATTATGGTTGATGCAGCAATAAACAAACTTTTCCCACTGAACCTTGTGTGCAAATAGGCTGATTTTGGAGAAGAAAACTGTTTATTTAGTTAGAGGAAGCACACAATTATTACTCTAGATATGATGAAGGAAGTCTCTTGGCGGAGAAATTTGTCTAAAAACTGTCATTTCCCATTCGTGTGCTGCTTCATTTTTGGTAAATAAAAGTTAATTTAATAAACGGCGGGGTCAGGCCGGGAAACCACAGAGTGGCTCGGCCCAGGTTACATCCATCAAATTTTATTGCAGCATACAACCCCAGTATAGACCTCTGCCTCATAACGCTGTAATATTTCCGCTGCTTTCTGAGAATAAAACGTCTCCCCCAACACTGGTGACAGCGTTGACCTGCTTGTTTTTTTCCCCCTTCCTGCTGTACGGCCTGCAGCAGAGTGCAGGAGAAGAGGTAAATTGAGGACAGCGTGTATTAACTATCAGAACCTGACAATAATAAACAGGCTAAGGGCATCCAGCTGTGAAGTGTCTCTTCAGTATAATGAAAACGGAGGCGATCTCAGCGGCCGGTCTGAAAACTTTCGGCGCTGTGTTGATTACCATATCCGCCGTATCCTGTGTTACTTCATCAACCGGATCTCTCAAGCGAAAGACGGGGTCCAGAGGTCGGCGACGAATCATTTTCTGACTAAATTAAACAGGCTTTCAAAATCACGGGACACCACATGTACAACCTTTGTACAAACGAACCTGGATTTGTCTCGTTACAAGACTCATTTACTTCCAAGATGTTAATGTTTTATGATGTTGTTGTGTTTTAGTCTGCACTTATATAGCGCTTTACAATGTGGTTCTCATTCACCCATTCACACACCAATGGCGACAGAGCTGCCATGCAACTTGGAGCAACTAGGGGTTCAGTGTCTTGCCCAAGGGCCGGGGATCGACCCACCAACCTTGCGATTGGAGGACAACCCGCTCTACCATCTGAGCCACAGCCGCCCTTTTCTGTTAAACATGTGCACTGCTGTGACATCAAATTTAAATATCTTAGCTTCTTGGAGCACTTAATTAAAGAATCTCTTCAAAATTTGGAGCCTAAAAAGTGTCATTCTGAAGCATTAATTAGTTCAACATGCCCGATGTGCACTCGAAAACAAAATATTAGTCGGAGCCGAGTGGCGTCATGCCTGCTTCTTCAATTTGTAGCATTCATTTCCTGCAACTTCTCACCATAATTTGATTAAAACGCGAGCCCTGTGTCCTGACACTCCATCACAACAGAGTAACAGTTTGTGATAGAGTGTGACACAAAGGCCACTGCAGTTAGTCGCAGATGTCTGGAACCGATAGTCGTATCTAATCTGTCTGATTACGCAAGAGGTGTCTCTGCGAGTGATAAGGCCGCGGCTTGTTCGCCCTGCAGTGTTTATGATCCCATCCCAGACACAAACGCACACAAAGCAGCCAGAAACACATTGACGTTGAATAAAGACAGAGCCAGTTTGTATTAAAAACAATAAAATAAAGGGTCAGCTCACCCAAATTATGTTTTGCTGCCAAGTTACTCTGTGGGCTTAACTTTGAGCAAAGTGTGATCCTCAAATGCACCCGAGAACCACTTTCTGCATTCATCTCCACGATGCCTCTCCTCACCCACTCGTAGAATAGCGCAGCAGGGGTGTGGGTGCAAAAAAGAAAGAAAGACAGGGTCGGTGTGCAGCGAGAAATTTTTAATTGGCTCGATTATTGATGCAACGTTATGCAACATCATGTGGCAACAACCGTCTTCGGACAGCTAACACGTGCAAGAGCACATTGGGTTTACCTCAGAGGAACGAAACAACTGATGCTGTAACTTCGCAAAGTTGTAAATGTTCTGCCTCATGGTGTTATGAAATACTGCGCAGAGTTTTGTTGTCTGACTCGGGGATCTTTTATTCAAGCTGGAGTTCTTGGATTATCTTGTATTACCTGTACCTGACACGTGGAAGTGCTGGAAAATGTGGCTCGCACTTGATTTAAGGATTGAGACACGAGCCTTAAACAGTCTCAGGTTCAAGTGGGAATGAGGAGCTTTGATGCAACTCTCTGCATGTTTCTCATGATATGAAAGTTACAGTAATTGTTTCTAACTTCTCACTTCAAGGAAAACTCTGACTTTTCCAACAGTATAGATTTAAATCGATCAGCCACATCGTAACCGCTGACAGATGAATCGATGGATTTTCTCGTGACAACATCATGTTCTGCTGGGAAACCTTGAGTCCTGGCATTTATGTGGGTGTTACTTTGACATTTAGCAGCTTCCTAAACAAGCACACCCACATCTAAACGTACTGTCAGAAGGTAGCAGCCTTTCCAAACATGTCACACTGCAAAAACTGCAACTTGAAGAACGTCCCAACATACTAGCGCCAGACACCATCAAAAGAAAACAGACAAAATAGCCTCTTTTTTCTTCTACCTGGCAGGAAAAGCGGATTCACCTGTGAGCTGCTGCTAACAAAGGCAGCATGAAGAAAATACAGAGAAATGAGTAACAAAAGATGAGATTTCAGGAAGGAACTTTCCAGTTTCTGGTCAACTTTGCTTAAAAGTGTAACATGTCAAAGTAAACAGAGTAGTTTTGGAATCCAGAAATAAACTAATGGGTAAACATCTCCTGGTGAAGAAGATCTGGATATGTGTCATTCCATCTCGTCCACCCTTTAGCTGCTTGGATGTCGGTCCCATTCGTTGGAGCCTTGTTGAAATAAGTCTCCTACTTTTTTCTGTCTAAATCTCCAGACTTCTCTTCTTTCCCTTGTTGAAGTTTAGGGTGCATAATCCCTCACACTATCTGACACTCCTTACCTCCTCAAAAACACTCCGAAACTTAAAATTAACTCACCCACACCCCTCAAAACTGAATTGAAGTGCACTGAAACAAGCTTAACTGAATTGATCTTATACTTATCTTTTCTTTAACTGATTTTCTTTCTTTTTTTCTTTTTTTTAAAAAATTTAGTTAGCGAAGGACCTTTTAATTTCTTTACCAGGACACTTAAATAGAAGTCGTTTCTGCTGCTTCTGATTTTTTATTTTTTTTTATTTTGTTGATTTATTGAGGTTTAATGAGATATTTTTGGGTGATTCTGATTTGGGTACATTGTGGTTCTCTTCTGTGTTTTATGTTGTTTTTCTTCAACAAGAGAGTTGAGTTAAAAGGGGTTAAACCATCCCTATAATTAGAAGTAGTTTAAAGTGACAGGTGGAGAATTATTTTTATTCCACTCTCTGGTGCCCAAATGAATTTGAATAATTTGAATATTAGGGGCTGATTAGCCAGAGCTGATTTAGCAGCACAATGGGAAGCTACCAAGTTCTAAACTGGGATAAAAAAAAAAAGTAAATAAATAAAAATCAGCTCTTGATTGTTGGTTCCAATAACTCCAGAATCACATCTTTTGCTTAAACTGTGCAACGAGTAAGAGACAGTCAAGGAAGACTGAGACAGAAGAATCAGGACAAATACCTTCAACAAGTGTCTGCCATACAGGTCATTGGATTGACCGCTATTTTTTAATTTAAAAAAAAACTTCTAACATTGAAACTTTGACACACATGGATGAGTTTTTAGAGGTTAAATTGATGACTGAACAGGTTCAAGTAGGAACCAGGAGCTCTGCTGCACCTCTCCTCCTTGTTTCCTGTCATCTCTCCACCGTTACTGATAAAAATCACAACATCCAGCCTCTAAAAAAGTGCTGCTAGATAAAGGCTAATCTGGTGCCACGTTGATGTCACTCCTGGTAATTAGTTTTGAACTTGTAAATGTTGCTCACATCAAAGGAAACTGATATGTCTGAAAGCTCAGATATTAACTGATCAGCCACAACATCACATGTGCGACACTCCCTCCTTCATCTCTCTGCTCCTCACCGGTGCTGATGAAGATGCTGCAGCAAACATTACACTAAATTTAGCAGATTTTGCAACACATCTGGTTTCTCTGCACCTCCCTTGTACTTGGTTTCACATTTGGAACACATTTTTGAGAGGTTTTAGGATGTGATTTGACCTGTCCAGTGAGCTTATTGTCCTGATTTGTGGACTTTCTAGACAAAAAAAAGAAAGAAGAAGACGTCATGTCATGTCAGCCCCATAGACTGCATATAAATATATATACAGCACATGTTTGGCCCAGTCCAGCCCTGCCTGCACATTATTAGACAACTAGTTTTAATGTTGTGGCTGATCGGTATCTGAAACCCAAGCAAACACAGGCACCTCAAATCTGCCAAATACTGTCACGCAAGAAAATTAAAGTAAAATTGAATGAATACGACAACAAGCTCTGCGATAATTCAGTCATCCAGAGGTTCTTTTTCATCACATAAAACTCTCTAAATGTCTGAATCAGTCACTTGTTGGCCTCAGATTGACGTTTTATGGCCAAAAAAAGTGTATTTATCCAGACTTAGATAGCATATGTAACTTTAAATAGTGGAAACTAACTAAATACATTTACTCAAGTAGTCGAGTACTGTACTTGAGTACTACAGAACTCCTACTCCACCAATTCAGAGGCAAATATTGTCCTTTTTTTCTAAAATAAATGTGGCATCTTTAGCTACTTACAGATTTAGTTAAATACACAACAAAGGTATTCTAAAGTAATGTAACAGACTAAGATGAAACTTTATCCATTTCTGCCACTCTGCACTTTTGATGCCAATACTTTTGCACTTTTTCTTGAGCAAAAATTTAAATGCACGACTTTTCTTGTCGCAGTATTTCGACACAGTGTTACTGCTACTTCTACACAAGATCGACGTACCTGTTCCCCCTCTGATAACCGTTTAGATCCACACATTGAGAACGTAGAGGAGCATTGTGCAGCAGGAGGTTTTTAAGTGATTTTTCACAGAAACAGTGTTTTTGCAAGTGCCACTTTTCAAATCCACCGCTGTGGATTTATCCGCAGCCACTTTTCAGCCTAACTCGAAACACCCAGAAGATGAGATTGAGCAACACGCTACGCAAACTCTATTATTGACTTTTTGCCTTATTTTGCCTGCGTGTGTTTGCGGCCCTTCGGCTCATTACGCATTCATGGCTGTCGGTTGCAATACCCCCATTCGCGCGTTGGAAATGCTGTTTGTTTCTAACCGAGACGAAGGCTGTAATTTAGAGCGTTAATCTGCTTTTCCTCCCCGTAATAATGCCTGTGTTAATAATTCATGGATTAATCAACACGTGGGGAATGTGGAAGAAAGCGAGAGACGAGAGAGAAAAGTGACACCGAGCTCCAGTTTCTCAAGAGAGACACAGAAAAGATTGAGACATCCCCGATCGGTTTGTGACACGATTTCATTTATGTTACATAAGTAAAAGGAAAAATACATCACACAAAACCACATTTCCACCAAACAAGGAGAAACAGCAGCTTTAGAAACATCTAGACAACTCAAAACTGTGAAATCTCTTTACATGTCCCACACAACGGGGTGAAATGTCCCTTTAATGGCTTTCGTAACAGTCCCAGCACTCATGACGGGGGGGCCTATATGCAGCAAAGTGTAAATAAAGGCATAAGAAAAAACCTTCTTAGTTCTAAATTGCATGAAATTGCTCAACAAATCTTTAATACCGTGTATCAAATCCTCAAATATCAGGCATGGAAAAGGGGTCGTGAAAAACGCTCACCCCCTTTTTCAACCAAATTATTGTTGTTGTTGGGGGGAAGAAAAAAAAAGAATAATCCTGCTACAGTCGCTGCACACTTAAGCCAACAAAATATGTCCCGTTTCCAAAAAAAAAAAAACACCAAACCAGTTTATGAAATCGGCGCCAAAGAACACTGTGCTTCTCCGAAATGTTCCTGAATTACTTCTGCGATTAGGAAAGAACATCATTTAGTTATGTAACAAAGACGCATCAGTGCAAGCGAAAAGCTCGACCTATTTATGAGGATGTTTTTTATTTATCAAATTGTTTTTTTTTTTGTTGTAATTGAATTAACTGGGGCAGAGTGAACGCGATTTCACGTCTTCCTCTCCGCGGTTCCTTTCGGAAGTCGGTAAAGTGCAATCGTGCTTATTTTCCACGTATGCTGCCAACAAGCTAATAGCAACTCCTAATAAACATGCTAATTGTTGGCTGGTAGCGAACACACTTCCCCCTCTGGAGATGCCGCACGCTGCACATTCATTAACAAAATCTTCCAAAAATATACACATCTGAAGTAAAGGGTTTAATTCCAAAAATGCATCAGCCACAACTTGCTTCCAGCTCCCTATATAGCATTTCTAAGCAGTACAGAAACATTTATTAAATGCTTACACGGGAATTATAGTCACTGAAAATGATGTATATTAACAAACACTGCTTTCAGTTACACTCTAGTGAGATTTAGTAAATGTTTATATACTGCTAATAACTGCTAAATATTAAAAAGTGTCACCAATGCAGCCTCTTTAAATGTACTTTCTCTAAAGCCAAGCCCCCCCAAAAAACAACAGGTTTTGCAAGCAGAGCCCACCTCCCAGCATGAGTAATCGCTTCATAGCGGTACTTTTGTTTTCCTCCAAAGAACAAGCGTCTCGTTCTGCAATCAGCCTCTCCACATCGGCTCTGCGTGGGCCGAGCTCTGACCCCACAGTCCCGACCTTTTTCCTACAAAATCAAAATTAAACGCCCCGCTTGTATGAAAGAGACAAACGAGCGCAGGTTTTGCCGAGCGTGAATCTGGGGATGAATCCCTCGAGGCCCTTTTTGCAAAACTGTAGTCAGAGGTAAGTGAGCTTTAATGCAATACTTGTGCTCCTTGTGCACGATGGTTGTGTCATGGCATGTACATCCTAATGGCAGAAGAAGGGTGTCACCTCAAAACAAAGCACTATGTGTAGCCCTAATCTTCATATCTTCCCTCTGTTTTGTACACAGAGCCTCCGGTAAGCAGGATGAGACATTTTTTTGTGTGTGTGTGTGTGTGTGTCCCTGTTTGCCGACCTCGAGCAGCAAACGATAACCTGTTCCGGGATTAAAACGTCCCAGCTTGTATTTAAGACTCCCGCTGTGCTCACTTTGCGCTCGCTCTTTTCTGCTATTAAGAGGATTTGTTTCTTAATTGGAGACCTGCGCCCCAGCTCCTTCTCTTCCCGGCTCCCTGCTTTTTTCCCTCCGTCTTTATTCCCTGTAGTGAGCCACGAGAATCAGTTTGGGTTTGAGGCTGGCGGCAGCAGCAGCGGGAGTCTGGGGGGCGCCGCGGTCTCGGTTCGTCGGCGACGCGTCCACGTGGTTGGCTCCCTGCGACGACTCGTGGACGGAGTTGGGCGTGGGCATGGCCGAGGACGGGGCGGGGGCCGACACCTGGGGCTCCTTGTCCTGGCGGTTGGTGCGGAGGGTCTTGGTCACCCGAGAAAATGTCTTTAGGGTGGAGCCTTGCTCGGGGGTGGAGCAGCTGAAGAACGCCATGAAACACCTGTAAAACTGCACAGACACACAGAGTCGTTACAGCAGTGTCGCATACTCATCATGCTCCTGTACAAATAAACTGCATTCACAGTCGTGTTTTGAAAGAAATGGCTGAGCAGGAAACTTTCAAAAGGCTACAAATTCCACGTTAGGAAGTTGGAGGACTGGTCCAACTCAGAACACTTTTACACTCTTTCACAACATATCTGAAGCTTCTCCTTCGTTTTCTGATGGATGATGAGTTCGTCCTGCACTCTGAGGAGTAGAGGAGGAACTTTTAGAAGTTTCTTCAGGAGCCGAGGAGTGAAAACGTCTGCAGTGGTTAAAAATGCATCACCTTTATCGTTTCCAGTTTAAGCTAACTATCTTTTTGACCTACGCAGAGCATTATCGCTGTTTTCTTTTCAGAGAACTGCATGCAAGTGCTGGTTGAATTCCCACAATGCTTCACTCTGTGCATGCAAAAAGGTGCTACAACCATAAATCCACCTTTTAATGCTTATTGGTTGACAGGATAATAACGAATCTAAAGAAAGATGAAGATTATTATTTGATTATACTACTACTGTGCTATATAGTGTCATTCTCGTTGTGTTTCCTGTGAGGACGGAGCACTACTGGGGTAACTTTACTTCACAAAATGTATTTTTACAGTATTAGTAAAAATTATCGTGGTAAATAACATAGTACTAAAAGTACACCTTTTTAACCACAGTTGCTCCAGTTGTAAACAACAGGACTTGACTGATCCTGTTCGAAGTTGGAAGAAACCCAACACACACCAAGATTTTTGTCTTGTTAAAAAACACCCTCACACACATTCAATTAACCCAGGATGTGCTGGAAAGAAAAAGGACATCAGTTACTTTCTTATAGACGGAGGTGGAAAGTTTAGTATTTCCATTTTCTGCTACTTTATACTCCATCACACTTCAGAGGCACTTTTAGCTACTTTGCAGATTTAGCTCAATAATACAAAATATAACCAACAAGTACATTCTGATGAACTTATTTGATTCCAGAGGGGAAATTTACAAGCTGCAAAGTGGATAAATATGAATATATAAAGTAGTTAAATCATCTTTATTATAAATGATCCAATAATATACAGTACTTTATTCTCAAATATGCTACTGTGCAGAATAAGTACTTTTTGTACCTTAAGTACATTTAGATGCATGACTTTTTGGCTGTAGCAGAGTAATTCTAGAGTAGGTTCATAATTAGTCAGTGTATGGAAACAGTTATGAAAGCAGTAGTTTGGTAGAACACAGCAGCGGTACAGTGGAGGTACACAGGAACAGCAGCAATAATTGCAGTTCTGTCATTATAAAATAAAGCACAGTTTGACTTCAGCAGCGTTTGGATCCAGTTGAAGAGCTCCTTGTCCTCCACGTCGGGCGTCCAGCAGGCTTCCCCTGGATAAACGTAGTGTACTTAGTATACTCTCCAGTTCCACACGTATACTTAAAGTCTACTACATTTCCCCAGGGAGCCGCAGATCAAACAGGTCGAGCTGCATGGAATATAACACCTCCACACATCTTATTACATCATCAAAGTGCGCAGCCTCCTTCCTCCAGCAAGTTTCCAGCCTTTGAGGAAAAAAGAAAACCACTGATTGATATGACGAATGAGAACAGTTTGTGGCGCTTTATAACTGAGACACTTCAGCAGCCAATTTATCACATATGAGCCAATTAATTTCTGTTACCCCGAGGAAATTATGCAGCTTTCAAAATTAGCTCTCTGTCTTAAATCTTCTAGTGTCTCAAATCCCAGTTTATTAATCTACTGGAGAGCTGCGCCGGAGGGGAAGGAGGAAAGAAAGAAAGAAAGGAAAAGAAAAAAAAGATGCCGGTTTGAAAGTGAAACCCCAGAGGAAACAAAAAGGGCAGATGTGCAAAGTGGGGGTGAGAAGTGAGAAGGAGAAAATGGAGAGGAAGAGCAGAAAAGAGGAGGACGAGCTGACGTCAGGAGGGATTAGAGCTGAGATCAGCCACAGATAGAGATCTTAAGACTGAGGAGTGAGCGAATCCTCAGCTGTCCACTGCAAACCTGCACCAGCTCAAACCAACATGTGACACTGCTGTGATCGCTTGTGTGTGAGAGAGGAAGTCGGCTCTGCATTTTTTTTCTGCATGTATGCAGGGAATTCTCCGCACAAACAAAATCCAGGCTTGCCAATCATAAAGAAGAAGAAGAAAAAAAAAGGCAACAAGGATGCCAGAAAAAAAGGTTAAAAAAGATGGGATACTGCAATGTTGAAAAACTGTAAAAGAAATTAAAATAATAATAATAATAATAATAATAATAATAATTAAAAAAATAAAATCCATAAAATATTATTTTTTAAATACATGAAACCAGTATAATTTTTGTCACACATTATACATTTAAAAAAAATCGTAGTTGTAAAAATATATTTTTTTATTGCTGCCAATATTTAAAGATTTTTTAATTAATTAATTAAATTTTTTTTTTTTTTTTTTTTTTTTTTACAGCCAACATGTAAATTGTTATTTTTCTTTGGTTTTACTACATATTATCTATTATTTAACAAACCTGGAAAATCTGTAATACAACAGTTTAAAAATCTATTTAAAAAAATCCTTAATATACTTAAAAAAAAAAATTACCAGCAATTATTAGCAAAATAACTATATACAGTATAATTTAAATAAAGTTAAAAAAAAAAAAAAAAAGAAGTAATTTTATGTCAAACACTGTAAAAGAATGAATTACCATTTGTAAAAGTGCAGGTTGTGAATGTTATTTATAGTCTGGGACTTTTGTTTTTGGCTTATATTGAAATTAAGAAGGTTTCTGACGTTTCAATAGATATTTTCTACAATTAAACAAAACAGGGAAAAACTGAAATATTACTTCAATCCTGAAAATCTAATATTTTGTTTAAAATGACATCAAATGTGCTCATTTAAATGCATCAGAA
This sequence comes from Stegastes partitus, assembly GCF_000690725.1. Taxonomy (NCBI): domain Eukaryota; kingdom Metazoa; phylum Chordata; class Actinopteri; family Pomacentridae; genus Stegastes; species Stegastes partitus. The sequence continues at coordinate 69,065 of NW_007578669.1, read as the reverse complement.
ATGTGGAATTTCAAATAGTTTCGGTCTGTTTTTTTTATGAGTAACCTGTACGTTTATTTCATTTGATATTTGACTTGGTGTCATTTCACAAAACAGGGAAAAGCTGTAAACTTACAATTTAAAACTGTTGAATGTTTTTTTCCCTTTTCTCACAGTATAGCAATCCTTTTAAAGTGTCTTCTTAATTAGACTTTTATGGCCACTGTTACCAGCCTTTGAGCTGATCTGCTTTATGATAATACACTTTTATACAGTAAATGCAGGCAAAACGTTTGGACACATCGGCTACGTTTCAGGTTTTAGATTCCTCAAAGCAGCCGCTCCGCTCACTAAGGAGAGACGACAGTCTATCACAGACGAAGGAGGTCAGTCAGAAATCAGAGTTTCTTCAAACACTGTGATGAAATTGGCTCTCAGGAGAACCGCTCCAGGAACTGAGAGTTCCCTCCGCTGCCGAGGAGAAGTTCATTAGAGGCTCGCAAATTGTCAGCTGACGTCACCTCGGCCCAAATCACCGCTTCAGAAAGTTCAAGGAGCAGACACGTCTGAGCATCAGCTGCCGGAGGAATCAGGCCGTCACGGTCGAACTGCCGCAAAGAAACAACGACTGAGGGAGTAATGGGAGGAGAACTTCTCAGACCAAGGAGCACAAGGGACCAGTGGAGACCTGGACGGATGGGGCACCACGTTTATACTTCAAATACATGGTATGAATGTGAAGGGAAAAGGGCAATATCTGTCACTCAAATGGAGAAGAAGTATGAGTTGGGTTTTAGGCTATTATATTTGAATCAGGGGTGTCCAGCTTGTTTTTATTAGTTTTTTTAAAGTCCAAAAACTCTTTTAAAGTAACGTTTGTCAAAGACGACAGATTCAGCAGCTGCATAACTTATTTTTCACATCAGATGTTTTCTACTTTTTCTACTTTGAGTATATTTTAATGCTGATATTTGTCTTGCAGGTTTACTTAAGTATACATTTAAATGCATGACAGCAGAGTAATTCTATAGTGTGGTATTAGTACTTCTCCCACCTCTGCTTATGGAGAAGGTTTGTAACGTAGTCAGTGCACAGAGATAGTTATGATAGCAGTAGCTGGCCCCTTCTAATTTGTATAAAGTTGAGATTTAGGCTATTTTATGTAAATCATGTGCATCCAAAATGAGCTGCCACTTGTGGAAACTCCCAGAAAACTAAACATAGGGCCGATTCAGCAGCTGTGTGGCTTATTTCTGGCTTCTGATGTTTCTAGGAAAGCATTTTGGTGAAGCATCTTCACCCAATATCAGCAAAAGTCTATCAAATAAGTGTTTATCTAATCTGGTGCAGCCAGTGTGTGCAAAGGTGTAAGAGGACGTCGCCTCTTTTGGCTTTTAGTCCAGCTGCACGTCCATCATCTGCTGACCTCCACCATCAGTGACCTGATCTAAGCGGAGATGGTTTAGGATGAGTTTGAAGAGCCAACCAGACTTTTGGAAAAGCTCCAGGTGATGAATCACGAAGCGGGTTGAGAGAATAAAGACCTTTCAAAGCAAACAGTTTCTGCTGCTGTGAGGAATCTAACGTATGAATTTGTTTTAATGACGCCTTTTTTCTCTCTACATAACTCCACCTGTGTTGTTTTATCGTTTTCATGTCCAGTTTTGTTCTACAAAGTTGATTATAGTTAAAACAAAGAAGTGTCTTAAGGCAGCTTTATCTGTGAGGTAGGTTTTAATGAACTGTTTCTTAATAATCTTCTCATTAAATTTACTGTAATACGATATATCCAGTGGAGTTTTTCAATATAAAAAGTCCCCTAACTGCCTAGAAACAAAGAAATCAAAGTTAAATCATGCTCTATTCGCTCCAGCTGCATATTGAGTTAGCTATTATATATATTTATAGAAAAATGAATTGAAAACTTCCTTAGTTCGTCCCTACAAATTCACCAGCAGTATATAACGTAAACATGCTTGTAAGAGAGTAAGAAAACCAAAATATCCAACAGAAAGTTGTCATTTTATTTGGAAAAGGTTCGGTATCCTGCCTCCTCTCAGTCGTATATCACTCCTCTCTGACAAAAAGCTCTGAATGCTGACAGCAAGAATGAAATACAATGATGTCAAATGTGGCGTCTCACTCTTGCATGTCTCACTTATCAACCGCAGCTGATAAAAAAAAGACTCCAGGAATCCCAGAAGACAGATTCACTCAAGAGGAAACTGACATTTAAGCTGCGAAGAAGCAATGAAATGCTGCAGATGTTACAGACGTAGTTTACATTATAAAATATTTAATTATACATGTTGGGATTATTTAAAACTTGAAACTAATATATTAAGATTGAGTTACTGTTAGAACAGTTGGTTCCCAATCCAGATAAAATAAAATATTTCTACTACACAAATTTGTGCTCACTTTTTTAGTTTTTCCTCTAATTTTTGCAGCTTTTCTTGTAAATTGGAAGACATTTGACATCTTTAAATCACTAAAAAACCACTTACGGTCATTGCACAGGTAGATATCGTTTCTTTTTGAATGAGTTAAAAGCCTAAAAATGTAAAGAAGCACTGTTTTGGCAAAGAAATGTGCAAAAAAAATCATTAAACATGATATCAAAATATATAAATGAATATAAAATTAGCTGCAGTATAAAACATGTTATTTTATTTGTTGTTTACAAGCCTTTTTGGTGTAACTATGTCACTTTGTCTGTTATGCAAGAAGCATTCAGACCATTTGCTTCAATAACCGCAGACGTACATGTGAGGTGAACTGGGGGAATTCTACGTTACATTCTTTTTCCTCCCCAAATTGGATTATGGTGCAATATTCATGATGCTCAGCGCAAACTGGTTCTGATGTACACAATCAGACGGTCTGCTGATGTTTGGCACAAAGCTAAATGAAGAACGTACCGTCTAAATTAAATTAGACGGCATAAACTGCCAATTTGTTACAGGTAAAAGCCCCGTCTCGCATTTCTTTACTCAAGTGAGCATCGAAAACACTCATCATGCAGAATGGAATATTTTCTTAAACTCAATATAAACTCATTTTTCCTGCAATATAAAGTCAGACACCTCTATGGAAACAGAACAACCATGAGAGAACTCAAAAATGTCTTGTGTGCAGTACGACACAGTTAGAATACCATAAAAAAAACGACTATTTAATGTACAAAAAGAAGAAAGAAGAATGAAAGTATTATTGGCTCCATGTGTTTTATATATTTTACTGCTTACGTTTTTACAGCATTTACAATTTAGGCATTTTACAAACCATAAAAAACTAAATCACGTTAACCCTAGAAATATACACACACGGACAACATTGTTGGTACCCCTCGGTTAATGAAAGAAAACCCCACAACGGTCACAGAAATAACTTGAATCTGACAAAAGTAATAATAAATAAAAATTCTATAAAAATTAAGCAATAAAAATCAGACATTGCTTTTGAACTGTGGTTTAACAGAATTATTTAAAAAAAATAAACTCATAAACAGGCCGGGACAAAAATGATGGTACCCCTAGAAAAGACCATGGGGGCATGTTCAATCAAGGTGTGTCCTCTAATTAGCAGTTATTAGCTATTTCTGTGACCATTGTAGGTTTTTCTTTCATTAACCAACTATTTTGTCCACGTGTGCATTTCACCATGCTGAATGTATCTTTCAACAACTTGCTCCTCCGTATACAGTTTTTGAGCCATGCTGAAGTTATTATATTGAGCAAAAATGTTTTATTTTAGTCTCTCATGTCGTCTCCTCTCTGCTCTGTAAACACTGCCTGCGGTTCATCCGACAACTTACTGAATTCTTGTCATGTAAAAGCAGCTCTTCTGGTGCAAACTGTTGATTTTGGTGCATTAATAAATGAGACATGTTGAGCAAAGTGCTATTTAATGACATATCATGATTTTTAAGGCTAGATTTGAGGAGTTTATCTGACAATTAGTTCAGTTTTTAAAGCTTCTTTCTTGAATAAATTGTAATTTTGGTGTTTTCTTTGAAAGGTGGGTTAACAGCAGTACCTTTTAAAAGGCAAACGGGAGCACATCAAAACATTTCACATGAAAATCTACCCAACATACTTCTCAAACGGAGGGAAATTGAAAATGAGGGCCTGCCTCTAATAAACGCCTGCTTCAAATAAAGACCCCCAGTCGCCGTTTGAGGAAACACGGCAGTCGACTTGACCAATTGGAAATCTATAAGGAGTGAATAAATAGACTCCCAGACTGACATCGGTAATGACACCTTCTGCAGAAACATGCCAGCGAAAGGTGCAAAGGCTGTAATTTGTTGGCTGACAGCTGAGGTCCGGGGCGTGAATCTGCGCAGCGCTTGAAGTCTTCAACTCGCCTCAACACACTGCTGCCATAGTTATGGGCTGGGAGGAACTGAAGACTGAAAGCGCCACACAGCGCGGCCTCCCATGCGTTTACCTGCAGCACCTAGAAGTTCATGTTAGTGGCTTAATCATCGAGCAAACCAGAGGAGAGGGGAGGAGGAGGAAGGGGAAAGACAACTCTGCAACAAGTCAGCCATCAAAGAAAGTTAAATGTCTCACAAGCTCAGAAGCGACAACCTGAGCGACAGACGGAGGCAGCGGCAGATAAAAAGAGACGCCGGCAGATAAAAGAGTGTTGCGTGAACGTGTTGGGTGGAGGTGTGGGAGGGGGGAGGAAAGAAAGGTCACCGCCACAGTGTGTCGCTGGCTGATAGTAACATGTTAATCAAAATCAAAGGCGCGCTACCTTTTGGAGATTAAAAAGAACTTTTGTGCTTTACACCTCCTCCCCGTCACCTTTCTCTTCCCCGCCCGCCTTCCATCCTCACGTCTCGCATTCATTTCCAACTTCTGCTGGATTTCTTTCACTGCCGATTCCCTTCCACATTCCTATTTGCATCCTGTCTCTATCTTCTTTCATCAGACTTTCTTCTTTGCCTTTTGCTTTCTTTGCTCCTATTAAAGGTCCACCTTCTTGCTGTTACTTTGCATCCAAGCCCTCCAACTATTTTCCCAGTGTTCCTTCCCTCCACTTCCCTCGTTTCGCTCCTTTCACCATCTTTCCTTTGCTCTTCACTTCTTTACCTGCTTCTTTTATCCTGTCAAGCTTGAATTTGCCATCTTATTTCCTTTCCATCCCTTATAAGCCCTTTTCTTTTCTCTTGGGATGTGTTTTAAAAAGGCACCACTCATCACAGAGCAACGCAGGACTCCTGAATCCTGTGGAAAACCGTCCTACCATGACACATTAACACAAACAAGACATCGTGGGGCACAACACAAATTAACGTAAACACCAAGAAAGCTCACACTGTGAATGATAGCTGGGGAAAAGAAAGACATCACAAATGACATAGAGGTCTAAAAGAGTGTAAACATCACTGTGAACTTGTTGCTTGAGACATGGTGATGCAAAGTGACGTTCCTTATGTCACTCCAAGACAGATTCTCTGCCATATGCAATCATGGAGCGCTTTATTGGGAACACCTGCTCGTTCGTGTGATTCGAGTCAACTTCTGCAGGTGCAGTTCAGGAGCTTCAGTTAAAGCTACTTTGTGGGGCTTTTGCATACAAATGAGTGTTCATTAACCATCTCACACATGCTGATTAAGCCTATCAGCGGGCGGCAGCGTTTCAAATCTGGTGTCTGGTGGTGACATTAACCCAGTGGTGCACTGCATCAACCAGCAATGAATGGAGTGTAGTCTACAGCAACCTGGAGTATCCCAGGAAGGTTTATGGATGCTCCAGATTTAAAAAAGAAGGCAGACGTCACATGGATGCATCCACAGTGTTTGTGTAATTACTCGCACTGCCAGAAGGGGGCGACAAAAAGGTTTTTGTTGACATTAAAATGATGCAAAAATGTTACAATGGACAGGACATGGTTGAAATATTTCTAAAATCTCCTGGAATTTTACTGCAAGTTTTTTGAGAAGAAAAGAAAAAAAAGAACACGTCGGATTCCACTCTGGGCTGCAAGGTGGGGTGGTGGTTAGCACCATTGCCTCACAGCAAGAAGGTCGCCAGTCAGCGTCCCGGTGGGGGCATGGACTCTTCATGTTCTCCCCGTGCAGCGTGGGTTCTCTCCGGGTTCTCCGGCTTCCTCCCACACAGTCCAAAAACATGTTGAGGTTAATTGGTGATTCTAAATTGTCCGCAGGTGTGAATGTGAGTGTGCTTGGTTGTCTGTCTCTAAGTGCAGCCCTGTGATAGACTGGTGACCTGTCCAGGGTGTCCCCTGCCTTCACCCTGAGTCAGCTGGGATAGACTCCAGCCCCCCACGACCCTAGTGAGGATTAAGCGGTGTATAGATAATGGATGGATGGATGGGTTCCACTCTTGTCAACCGAGATGTGAGGCTGTGGTGGACAAAGGCTCAGCAGGTAGAAAAACGTAGCCAGGTCTCATTAATCTTGAGTTCTGCAGAAGCTGGAGATGCAGGTAAGACTAAGCTGCATGAATCCATTGACTTAACCTGCTCCAGACTGCTGCAGGTGGTGTACAGGTACATGCATCCCTTTACAGACACAGTTTACTATCCTCTAATGGCTACCTCCAGCAGGAAAATGTCACAAAGCAAAAGCTAGCCTGGTTCAAGTGGACTTCAGAGGCCTCCCCGGTCGCCCGGTTTGAATCCAGTGGAACACCTTTTGGATGCGGTAGATCCGCAGAGCGGCAGCATGAATTATTATGTGAAGCAACATGTCAACACGGAGCAGAAGATCAAAGGGGCCGTTTGAGAGCAAAGAGAAACTCTACTCAGTATTAGCATGGTGTTCCCGGTAAAGTGCTCAATGAATGCACTTTCTCCTGACATGCCTCACAGTGTGAGTCCTCTGAGCTCCAGGGAACACTTGTAGGAACTGTAACCGTCATGCATGATACTGGTTGGTGATGAGACAGTGGAAGAAAATAGGGGAAAAAAAACTGTATTGTTTTGTTAAGGAAATGGCGTGCATAATGTAATTTAATTTACTGATTTGTGCCAAAAAAACAAAGCAGTATTTGTTCATATTCCCACTTCCTGACGTGAGTTTCACTGACTAGCTGTCTACTACAGTTTAAACCCTCTGAACTCAAGCAGCTCATGGATGTTTGTTGCTCCGCTCATTTGTCACGGCATCATAAAGTCCTGCACCTCTATGGAATCAGCACAACCATGGCTGGAAGCTGAGAGAACACAGAAATATCTTCTGTGCAGTATAATAAAGTTATTTTGGGAAAAAAATCAGGAAAAAAAAAAAAAAAAGTTAAATTTTGCGATTTTTTGCAAAAATTGAAAAAACCTGAAATCAAAATATGCAACATTTGCCCACATGAGTTAACAACACTGGGGAAAAAATGGCTTTTTACAGAATACAGAAATTTTACTCTTATATTTTTATTTATTTGTCATTTAACAATTTCCCTGAGGTCTACCCCGAAGGGATCAATAAAGTTTTGTTCTATTCTATTCTATTTATCTCCTATCTGCTTTGTGTAAACATTACCTGCAGCTCAGCCCAGTTCAACTGAAAAGTCCCAGAATTTTTGTCACGAGACCGTTAGTCACAGCTGAGTCACTAATAGCATCACAGTTGCATGAAAGAGTGCAGAATTTTATTTTTTATTTTACGCAATGTGGTCAGGGCAAAATGTTAATTTTGTGTGAATTTGTGAATGGGACATGTAGTGAAAAAAAAGCAGGAGGTTGAAACTTTGACGATTCTGTCAGTTCTTACAGTTTCTGGCTCCGATGAAGTGTGTCATTCTGATGTTCAGAGGGCTACAGAGCAACAATAGGAGCTGATAACAATGATAATGCTGATAATATGAGGAGGGAGGGCAACTGTGCAGGTAGCAGCAGAAAAGTTCCTGCATGTCAAAATGTCAAAAGCAGTGTGACGCCGTCCTCCCTGCGCTGCTCGTATTTGTTTACAGTTATTATTCTAATCTACTAATGACTCCTTTAATGATTTATTGATGCTGAAATGCTGCACAAAGCACTTTGAAGTTTGCTCTGCTGTCAATTAGGAGCAACAGCAGCAGCAGCAGCAGCAGCAACCAGATTACTTCGACTTTTCTTTTTCCTGCGCAGTGTCCTTGAATGTCAGTGATGTGTATCGCAGCTGCGCGGGGGGCGGAGGAGTGTTGATGCCGTTATGGCTTTGACACCATTATAATAATGTCACAGCTCCGTCTTTTATCTGCGCGTTTGCGTGCGCCCTCCCCTGGGTGTCGGGTCTTTTGTCTAAATAAAGAGGAGCAGATAATTACACACAGAACAGATGATTTCTGATTTACACCGAGTTTAGTTAAGATTTTTTCCTTTTTTTTTTTTTTTTTAGCCAAAAAGCTTCCACTTTACCTTAATGCATCCCCACTGAGCATTTCTAAACACTGTACAGATGTAATGGTGTGACGTTTAGTTAGTTTTTAAGTATTTTTACCTGAATTCTCCAGTTTTTCCTGGTGTTTCTGTTGCCTGTCTGTTGTTATAACCTGGATTTCTCAGGAGAAATCTCACTTGTTGTTCTTCATACCAGCCTTCTGTCTTCTACCTATTTGAACTATCATCCATTCATCCATTATCTATACAACACTTCATCCTCACGAGGGTCACGGGGGGCTGGAGTCTATCCCAGCTGACTCAGGGTGAAGGCAGGGGACACCTGGACAGGTCACCAGTCTATCACAGGGCTACACTTAGAGACAGACAACCAAGCACACTCACATTCACACCTACAGACAATTTAGAATCACCAATTAACCTCAGCATGTTTTTGGATGTGGGAGGAAGCCAGAGAACCCAGAGAGAACCCACGCTGCACGGGGAGAACATGCAAACTCCATGCAGAAAGATCCTGGGTGTCCTCACCTGGATGCGAACCGGCGACCTTCTTGCTGTGAGGCAACGGTGCTAACCACCGAACCACCTTGCAGCCCTCTATTTGAACTAAAACACAAAAAAATATTGCTTCCCAACACACTGTAATGCAGCCTTTAGGTTATTAATCTACAGTATATGTCAATAATTATAAATGCTTGTATTATAAAGTCATATTTTATATTACATTACTTAGAATTACTTTCTCAGGACCCCATGGAATCACTTTTTTAACATGTACGGGGATCTGCTAGACCAATAAAACTCCCTTTACTTCAGAAACAGACATCATGAGACCACAGACAAATTTTCTAAGCTGTTCCCATCACTGTTGCTTCCTTTAGACAACAAGAAGCCGTCCTTGTGACGTGGTTATTCTGGTCAATGAGAGTATTTTAAACCTAGCTCTGTAGTTTTGGTGTCTAAACTTAACCCATGAGCAACTCGAAATGCTAAATAAGCTGGTTACGATGAAGAATTACCCCCCAAAATAACCTGAAAGTGTAACAACAAATGGCCATTTCTAGCCTGAGAAACGTGGTGCCGCAATAGTATTTCATCCCATTTGAATCTAATATCAAATCCATCCATCCTTTATCGAATTCATTCAACCATGCCAGCAGAGACACTGGCTTTCATTGAGCGCATTAATGCGACAATATTCATCTGTAACTTCGGTTTAGGACAAGTAGTTTATGGAATTAAGGGCTAATCAGCGACATCTGATTTTATCTACTGCTGGAAATGTTGTTTTCTAACTAGTGATATAAATCAGTTCCGACTGTTTCATCAGCAAGGAGAGATAAAGGTTGGACAAGAGATTCTTTAGCCTCGGTTTGCTGCTATTGAGTCGCAATTCAAAACAATTCAAGGCTAGTTTCTTTGTGAAAATACTGACAACAATGCACGAGACAAGAGTCGGAAATGAAAATTATGCAGAAAACGGAAACAGACATTCTTGTAAAAGCAGGTAAATTATGCCACTTTTTCAAGGATAAAGTTAAAAAATTTGGATGTCAGAGTGGATGGAGACGTGTGGACGAGAAGGACTTCTGTTTTTAAAAAAAGTAGGAGGCAAAACTTGGTCCAGATAATATTTTCTCACTCACATGTCATATTTGGTTACCATGTTTGTGTTGTTAGCTTTGAGTCGCGGCTCTTCTTGAGTAACTTAGCAAGGTTTGTTTGTTCACATCCATCTATTATCTATACACTGCTTAATCCTCACCAGGGTCGCGGGTGTTCACATTTTATTTGTTATTCACGATAATTAGTTATTTAAAAATTGCTTTGGGAGCGTGCAGAGGCTGCAGAACTGAATTCATTCCAGCCAGTAAATACGAACGCGACCTCAAAATATTTATTTATAACGGCACATGAAAGCAGCCTTAACGATGAAAAAAAGGAAAACTCGTGTTCGTGGTAAATCAGGTGTTATTGACGAGTGCGGAGCTGCAGAGAAGCTGGGAGAAGGTCAGTTGCCTGTGCTAGGCATGTTCCCAGTCTCATGTTGTTACCTTCAACAGCGATTAATTGTTCCTCAATCCACATGCATGAGTCCTCGTGATGTTTTTCATGACGTCTGTACAGTACGTCCTGTCCCGCTCATTGGTGGCACGCGCTGTTTTTACGTTTTTCATGTTGTTCAGCCGAACACAATGAACAAAGCAGCTCCTCTCATTGCTGTCAGGAGGTCGCCGTCGTGGTTTTCTGGTGTGCAAATATGCAACATGTCTGCGTGCCGCTGATTGTCGTACGTACAGAAGCACATGAAAGTCTGCTGCTTTGAGTTTGATTCTGCGGATTCTGATCGTTTGAGTTGGTTTTTAATGATCACACCTCCACTGCACTAGCAAGCAGCTGTTTTCTTACAGTCAACTTTGGAAGACATGTATGGAAACGGTTTGATCTCTTTAAAGAAGTCTCAAACCATAAGTTGAACTTCAAGCAGCTTCTGGGGATTTTTTTTTAAATTCTATTTTATTTTTTTACTCACTGTGAGCTCATTTCCAACTGCAGCATAAAGTCCTGCACCCCTATGGAAGCAGCACAACCACAGCTAGAAGTAGAGAGAACTCAGAAATTATTTTTCGTTTTTTTTTGCATTACTAAACTACTTTATGGTATTATAAAGTACCATAATAAAGAAAACACAACAGCTGAGTTTCTCTGAAGATTTCTTTCGCATAAATTGAAAAAACCTGGAATCAATCGGGACAACATTTTCCCAAGTGTCCACAGATCCTACCAGTATACTGGGAAATAAGTGGTAACTCTACATACTATAGGTACTTTACATGTTGCATGTTTCATTTTTTCTCATACCTCTCTGCTGCATGTAAACACTACCTGCAGTTCAGCCTAGTTCAGCAAAAAAAAGTGTTTAGAGTCTTCATAGTTGTGTCAAGGAGCGCAGAATTTCTTGTTTTCATGGAATTTAATTAGAGCAAACGTTTTATTTTTGGAGTATATTTAAATAAGACATGTAGAATAAAGTGATTTTGATGAAATATCACAATTTTGAGCTCAGATATGATTAACTTTCCTGATGGAACACCACGTTACACATGATACGTTCAGGGACGGTCGGAAAGTTCAAAAAGATTCTTTATTTTTTAATTTTTTTTAACAGTTTCTGATTCTGGTAAACGGTGTAATCTTGGAGATTTTAAAGGTAATATGCCTGAACATAACATAACAGTTCAATGTTACCTATGATGCATAAACCTGTTTTTTTCTTCAGGAGGAGATTCTCTTTAAGAAAACCTCCCATAATTCGAACCCTGACAACTCGCCAGATCTGTTTTTTCCATTCATCATTGTCTTTTTGTTATTTATTGTTGTTTCTGTGTGACTGTTGCACTGACTGATTGTTTCACTGTTGCCACGGGGATAATAAATATTCCTTGAACCTTGACTTTCAGACTGGTGAAGCCTTCGGTGATGTGTAAATGTCTTACTAAGCAACATCTGTGGCGGCAATCAGAAAGCATTCAAGGGTGCAAACAAGGATGTCAGCTGCAGCATCACCATGTTCAATACATGAACCACTTGCTGATAGCGGATGTGCTTTTTGTTTTCAATTAGCTCGTCTTGTAGCTACAAAGAAACCATATGGGGAAATGGTCTAGTTAAAGTTTAATATCTAGCAGGAAGTACGATCAATATAAGAACCAGCTTTGTGATGCAAGCCGCTGCTGTTTAGTTATGCATAATTAGACACCACACAGTGTATGATTAAATCTCCCAGCTGTCAACACTAACTGGTCCAGACGTTGATGATCTAAGCTGGAATGCTCGGTTGTCTGCTTCGTAATTAGATAACAAGCAACATACGAGAGACTATGACGGGTTCATATTAACATACACGTACGCTGCTTCGCCGTAAACAGCCAGAAGACACACGAACGTAGATGGTGGCAGCCAACACTCACCTGCTTGTTCATGAATATATAGATAAAAGGGTTGATGACGGTGGAGAACTTGGCCAGCAGCGACGGCGTGATGCTCGCCTCCGGGGTCAAAAAGTCATGAGGGCCGAAGGTGGCGAGCAGAGCGGCCACTCCGTAGGGCAGCCAGCAGACCAGGTAGCACACCACCATGGTGACCACCATCACCAGCACCCGCTGCTCTCGGCGGCGGCTCACCACCGAACTCACGCTGCGGACCTGAGAGGGAGGGAAAACTTCCAGTAAGTTGAAAAGAAAACATCACTGGGGCAGCTTTTACCAGAAACAGTTACTCTATTGGTACAACACTGTGGCCTGATTTCCACATAATGTTCAAAGTCTTCTCCTAAAATGTTTCCCACCTGTAGCTTCAGTATTGATTGGATCAAAGTGTTTTATTGGTTTCTTAGGCAGTCTGACCAATCAGAAACCACCATCGCTCCACCCAACCAATGCAAACCCAACCTTTTCGTCAAATTCAGTGAATATTTTATCGTGTTCTGTTTGCTCTCTGTTATGTATGTGCACTAAAAATAAAAAAATAAAAAAGGTCTGGTTTTCGTGCACGTCCTTAGTTCTGTAAATGAGAAAACACAGTGGCTGCAGAATCTGGAAAATTGAGGAAAATGGGCGATTAAATCAATAAAAATATGCCGAAAAGCTCAATATTCATATCCAGAATCACAGGCTGCACCTTGAATTTTGCAAAAACCCAATCCAAGCTCAGACAGAAGCCCCCAAAAAGACTTAATTAAACCACATCTGAAATATGGTTGTACCAAATTAAAGATGCAATGATTAATCGATTACTTGTCAGCTAGTAAATTAATCTGCAACTGTTTTGATAATCTGCAACATGCTGTATATAACGTACTATGAATAATGCACTTTACTGTATTTCGTTATCGTAGTGCTTGTACTCGCTGCAATGACAAAGTTAAATCTGATGTCATCTAATCTAACTATCAATTAATTGGTTTGTAATTAACACAAAAAAACAACAATTTTTTAGAATAAAAAGTCAAAATCCTTTAATTCCAGCCTTTAAATGTGAATATTTTCTGTTTTTTTCCCCCTCCTCTATGCCAGTAAACTGAATATCTTTGAGTTGTGGACAAAACAAGACACATGAGGACGTCATCTTCCAGAAACAGCAATCAACATTTTTTTTTCCTGCATTTTCTGACATTTTATAGATCAAACAACTAATCAAGAAAATAATCGACAGATTAATCGACACTGGAAATAGTTATTAGCTGTAGCGCTGCACAAAACAGAGAGAAAACGCTGGCAATTCAATCAATTGACAAGCATCTGCAGAGGGGGAAAAACAGCTATATAATAATAATAATAATAGTGATAATAAAGCTCTAACAGCAGCTATGAATAAATATTTCATTTTAATGGTTCGAAGCTCAGTTAATATGAAAACCCTAGCTCCCTCTCCCGCACCAACAAGCAGCGTTATTATAAGTACAAGAAGATTACTTGGATCCACACAGGTATTGGACATATTCACACACAGTGCAGAGACCCGTGGCAGGAAAACGAGACCCTTTCCAACCCGATTAGACTGAGAAGAGTTTGGGTCCAGACCTGTGAAGACCTCTAACCTGAATCTGATGGGAAGTGCTGGCAGGGGGTGAGCACTGCTGGAAACAGACTAACACAGCTCAGCCTCTCTGTGACAAGAATCAGCATCAGAAACACCTTGAAAAGGTTAATGCTGCCAGAAAAATTTAGCCTTCCGTTGCTTGGTTTGATCTCTCACAACGCTCCTCTGACCTTAAACCGAAGCTCAGACGCCTGAAAATGGACAAAACATCATAAAAGTGGACTTTCTACGTAAGCGTTTGTTCTCATGCTGCCTTTTTTGTGACGGGTTTAAAATCACAATCAAAGATGAAGCAAAGACAGCCCTAAATTAATTCCAAAACCGATCACATGGACGTCACATGTGTTTGGGAGCATTTTGAGGTCACAGAGAAGCAAAACAAACTGAAGTAATTCAACATCGAAGCGAGCAAGAGATAATTGGGAGGTTTGTCGAAGGTCTGAAAAGGATTCTACTTCGGTCTGGCCGTATGTTAACATCTTAGTATTTCACTTGTTCTTCAATTTTACCGACTAGCAGGAGGGGAAACCCATAAGTCGAGGCAGGAACATTGAAACGGCCACCTGTTTGAATCCCTGCTGCTTCCTCTTGTTATCTCCGTCTGTGCTCCAACTGAAGCCTGGATTATGAAACACTCGGGTTATGAAACTCAAGCGCGACCTGAGAGACACGGCGGATCGATTCATCCGTCGATCGATCCACAGAGATTTAAAAAAATAAATAAAATCTCCTGTAAGGTTTCATTGCCAGGATCCCCAGAGGCTGACCTGACATTTAAAGCTGCACAATCAGACCCTCCTCTGCCAGCATAAATACTGAAGTCACTCAAACGCCTAAATATTCATAAACATGGCGATATCATTTTAAAGTCAAAAAGAAACACAGAAAAAGACTTAGGCTGTGCAGATGGACTTGAGAGTTACAAGAAAAGACAAACACGGCGCTAATGTTGGGAAGAAGCTACGTCAGTTTTCATGCAAAGTTTAATAGAAAGCTTTGGATCTGTAGATGTGCTTAACTGAAAGTTAGTTTTTGTCACTTTTGAGACCAACAAGTCGCCAAAAATGGCTTAAAACAACAGCTTTTTCCTTTAGGTGTTCACATTGGTGGTTTTACACCCTTTGGAGAATATTAAAAATCCTTATTGTGAAAAAAAAATGGTCTGTGAGCAGAGAAGTGTGCAGATGCAGTCTTGTCTTTGACTTGAGAGCTACAAGAAGAGACAAACAGAGCGATAATGCTGCCAGATATCTTCTGAGGGAAGGAGCGACTGGATCAAAGTCTGCAAATATCAATTTTCATGCAAAGTTGATAATAAAGCTTTATCTGTGTATGCATATACAGTGAAGTAAAAGTAAACTCATTTCTTGTCGTATTTGAGATCAACAAGTTGCCAACAATGGGTACGAAACTGCTTTTTCCTTCAAGTGTTCAAACTAGTGGTCGTTAAATCTTTGGTGTCCATCATTTTCTGTCAAAAATGTGGTTCTCTTGAGCAGAGAACATTTTAAAAACTCTCGCTAGTCGTGAATTCAAAGACGCCTCCATATCCAGGTGGCTTCCTGCTATCAGTTATTACATCAACACACAACAGCATACTGTCAGAAACTGTAACGCAAAGAAAAACAACTTGGGGATCTGATGTCATGCTGACATCTCGTCATTTGTCATTTTGACTGGTTGCCAAACAGTCAGAGGGCAGAACGATGAGAAGAAAACATCCCCAAACCCAATCAGTAACAACACGGGGCTCTGTGGGGAAGAAAACTCACATTTTTACCTTTGACTGAATCAAAATTTAAAGAGTAAATAACAGCCTTGTAAGAGCGAGGCAGAGAAACCGATATTATTGAACCTCTTCTGAAAAGTTTGAAGTACAGCTAAAGTTTGATGCAACAGAAGCGGAGCGCAACAAATAGGCAGGCGGCTCTTCACTGAATATGCAAAGCTTCACAGCCTCGGAAAGAAGGCAGAAGGTTGCACTTTGAAAGCAGCTTGGTCATAGGTTGCAGTTGAATAGTCAAAAAAAACAAACAAACGAACTCTGTTCTCTGAAGACGCCATGAGGTCAAGGAAGGAGGTGAAGGAGGACTCATGAGGACAAAGGAAACAACAAGAGAGTTAAAAGAATCTGACTGCAGTTAAACACGGCTACATAATTATGTAGAGGGATGTTGTTGGTATTCATACGAATTGTGATACGATGTTTCCTCCTGGACCAGTTTCTCCTATACAAAGGGAGATAAGAGAGGCACTTCTCTTTATAAAGGGATGCCACCTCAATACTTCCTGGTCCACTTAGGAACCTTCCTAAACCAATATACAAGGACCTTCAGGGTGAAAAGGGTTTGAAAATGTTGTGCACACATGTATTAAGGCACGCAAAAATACTCTTAATGTGTGTCTTACATGGTTTTTGCAGATTACAGATTCAAATAACCTCATGGCACATACTCCAGAATGTGGAAATGTGCTATTATTTTTCATTTCACAGGTTTAATTTCTGGATAAAACATCTAAGGTCTCCTCTCTGTGTCTCTCTATCATACTTGTGTATGGCGAGTACTGGACCAGGTGTGGCTTTTCCCGCCTCTTGAAATCAGTGTTTCGATATTTCAAACTCACACTTTCTTCAGTCAGTGTGAAAACAGCCATCTAGTGTCAGACTTTACACAATAAAAGCTCAAACATTAAAGTGTAAAATAAGGAAGAAAAACATATTTTTGACTGGAGGGGGACTTTCTGTAGTTTCTGCCAGTGTTTATTGCCGGACTAAATGAGCCGAACTCAATGCTGAACTCAGCCGGTCTAAACATGTGGCGAGCTCATGGGGGTTAGAGATGAAAAAAAGTTTAGTCGTGATTACAGAGCATATAAAAAGTTTCCCTCTTATGTTACTTTTTAACATCAAATACTCCTTGAAAACACCTTCAGAGGAGTCGTAAGTGTCTTGGTGGCCTCCTTTACTCGTCCCTTTCTTGCACAGTCATTCAGTTCTTTGAGGAAACCTGCTCTTAGGCACATTCCTTCCATTTCTTTATGATAGAATTAACTTCACTCCAAGGGATATTTGATGACTTGGAAATTTTCTTGTATCAATCCCCTGATTGACCAGAGACTGGACCTTCCAGATACAGGTGTCTTTATCCTACAATCACTTAAGACTCATTTGCTGCAATCATCCATCCATCCATCCATCCATTATCTATACACCGCTTAATCCTCACTGAGGTCGTGGGGGGCTGGAGTCTATCCCAGCTGACTTAGGGCGAAGGCAGGGGACACCCCGGACAGGTCGCCAGGAGAGAACCCACACTGCACGGGGAGAACATGCAAACTCCACGCAGAAAGATCCCGGGTGTCCTCACCAGGACGTGAACCGCCGACCTTCTTGCTGCGAGGCAACCATACTAACCACCGAGCCACCTTTGCTGCAATTAGATGATCTCCACTCCACTAATTGTGTGACTTCTATCACCAACTGGCTGCACTTGTATTAAATTGTGCAATCATGTATTTTACATTTTATATTTTTATTAAATTGGCATTACTTTGTAGAAATCTGTTTCACTTTGACATAAAAGAGTCTTTTCTACAAATTCTTGTTGAAAATTCCAACTATATTGACCACGATTCAACGCTTAACAGAAATAAAATGGCAAAACTTCTAAATTGAGGTGACTACTTTTTAAAGGCGCTCTATTTAACAACTCTAGTTAGTCATTTTTAGATAGTATTTTTAGATTTTACAGACCATCTGTTTACATAAAATGCTATTTTTCAAGGCGGTTGAATATTTACGCAATCACTTATTTTATATTTTTGATTAATTTGCATCACTGAAGAAATCTGTTTTCACTTAGACATTAAAGTCTTTTTTTGGTAAATTCTTGTCAAAAAGAACAAATCAAACTGAAAAGCACTTTTTTTTTAATAGCATTTAAAAGTCAAAAACTTTGAAGTGGATATTTGAACTTTTTAAACTCCCTTGGACCAAACAAAGATTAATTTTCTGGTATTATATCTGCTGTGAAATATCAAGAAACATGGGCAGTGTAAAAATAGCCGCAATTTGGCAGCACACACACGTCTTTGATATCGGAAACTCCTTGACAGCAACCACAAGGAGCAAAGCAGGCTCTGATTCTTTATCATGATGACATATTATATTATTAAAGTGTCTGAGAGGTACTTCTCTAAACAGTATGCCATACAGTTAAATCTTGAAAGTTAAGTATTTATAGCACTACTAGTTTAATTATTTAATGTATTTATAAAGAAATTCAATTTATAGTATTTGCAGAGTAGCCAAAAAGTCCTGACATAAATTTATTAGTGTGTCTCCTGACACACATTCCAAAGCACAGAGGAGCAGCAGAGAGCCAACACTTCCATAATGTGTCAATCTTCACGCTGTCAACCTTTGAACAATGATTTGCTGAAATAAATCACCCCGCTCATGCTACTCTGAGAAAACTGTGGCCTCTCAATCCAGGTGACAGCTGCCGCGTCAGCTGAATGTCGAGGATGTAGTAAGAATACCACCCGCTGCACTGGGTCGTATTCTAACGGCAGCGTGTGCAGGACGACCTGTACGTCATGACATGTGACAGTGTGAGGTCAGTGACGGAGCAGATGCTGATCAAGGACGTGATCCGTCATGGTGCAGGGGGCTGCCAAACCTCAGTGATGCTGCACATGTAGCCATCAGGGCACCGAAAACACAGTGAATAGGAGGAAAAGCTACAATCTGTTATTTCTTACTAAGAGTTAAATTAACACTAATTGTATGACAAATAAAAGCTAAAAATAAAACAAAATCAGTATAGCCTGAAAAATCAAATGTGTAAAAGTTTGTTTTGACTTTTGCACGGATCAAATTAAACAAGATATAACCTTCAATAAATGAACTTTAACAGAGTTGGATGGACCAGGCCAGCTTGCTTTGCTTCCAGTCTTAACGCTAAGCTAGCCGACTAACGTACAGATATGACAGTGGTATCGAAATGTATCTGGACATCTTTAAGTCTGAAGCAAGCCACCCTTACGAATCCCAATTTTCGGATTTAGGACATTTTAAACCTTTCTTATAAACAGTTGAAACCAGAAGTTTACATACACTGTATAAACAGACGCAACCTTTTTTTTCTCAATCTCTGACATTAAATGTGAAAAAAGTTTTCCTATTTTAGGTAAATTAGGATTACCAAAATTATTGCATTCTTCAAAGTCAGAAGTTTACATCCATCTCCTTAGTATTTGGTAGCGTTGCCTTTAAACTGTATGACTTGGGTCAAACATCTTGGGTTTCCTTCCACAAGCTTCTCACAATAGTTTGATGAATTCTGGCAGAACTGGTGGAACTGAGTCAGGTTTGTTGGTCACCTTGCTCCACACACCTTTTCAGCTCTGCCCACAAACATTCTACAGTATTGAGATCAGGGCTTTGTGATGGCTGCTCCAAAACACTGACTTTGTTGTCCTGAAGCCTCTCTGTAAATAATTTGGTGGTATGCTGAGGGTCATTGTCCATTTGGAAGACCCATTTGTGCCCAAGCTTTAACTTCCTGGCTGATGTCCTGAGAAGTTGCTTCAATATTTCTTCATGATGCCATCTATTTCATGAAGTGCACCAGTCCCTCCTGCAGCAAAACACCCCCACAGCATGATGCTGCCACCCCCGTGCTTCACAGCTGGGATGGTGTTCTCAGGCTTGCAAGCCTCCACCTTTTTCCTCCAAATGTAACGATGGTCATTACGGCCAAGCAGTTCAGTTTTAGTTTCATCAGACCACAGGACATGTCTCCAAACATGAAGGTCTTTGTCCCTGTGTACATTTGCAAACTGTAATCTGGCTTTTGGACTAATGTCTTCTTCCTCTCGGAGCAGCCTTTCAGCCCATGTCTGTACAGGACTGGTTTCACTGTGGATAATGACTCTCTGACCAGCTTCAGCAGCATCTTCACAAGGTCTTTAGCTTTGGTTCTGTGGTTGATACGCACATTTCACACCAAAACATCTCTGGGACACTGAGCGGTATGATGGCTGGACATTCCCATGGTGGTTATACTTGTGTACAATTGTTTGAATAGATGAACGTGGAACCTTCAGGCATCTGGAAATTTTACTCAAGGATGAACCGGACTTGTGGAGGTCCACAATTCTCCTCCTGATATCTTGGCTGATTTCTTTAGATTTCCCATATTGTCAGAGAAGGAAGCAGTGTGTTTGAGGTGTGCCTTAAAATACATCCACAGGTGTGCCTCCAGTGAACTCAAATGTTGTCAGTTAACCTATCAAAAGCTTCCAAAGCTATGACATCATCATCTGGGCTTTCCCAAATAGTTTGAAGGCATCTTAGTGGATGTAAACTTCTGACTTTGAAGAAAGTAATAAAAAAATTCTCTCTCTCATTATCCTGACATTTAGCAGACAGAACTAATTTTGGTAATCCTTACTGACCTAAAACAATTAAAGTTTAGTCTGATTTAATGTCAGACAGTGAGGGGAGAAAAAGGTTATGTGTCTTTTTATATAGTGTACGTACACTTCTGGTTTCAACTGTATATATAAATACACACCTTCACAATGTAGTTTGATCAGTTCTTCAAAAGAAAAAGTTTCTGTCTGTTCTTACCAAGGGCAAATTTTCAATTCAATCCTCCTGTGCATTCGTTCAAAACAAAACTAATTAAACAGGCAGCCTATGCATCGGCGGTGAGACCTGAATAGGTGGAAAAGTTTACGACGAGGTTGTCCATTATCCTGAAGGGACTGAAGGGCGAATGTGACTAAATTTGTACAATTGTGTGCATAATAGAAGCCTGAACGTGCACGCTGAATCTTAACTTCACACCTGAGCGGAGGGACGGGAAAAGTTCAGGAGGGGAAAATTCCTATACCTGCAAAATTTCCTTTTCCTTATCATTTATTTTCTGTACGACAACTTTGTTCTCATTTCACAAAGACACACGGCTGGGCTCACCTGAGAGACGACGCGATGGGAAAACAGTGACAGTCTGCGATAACCGAGATTGGTGTAAATCACAGGGACAGACGCAGGGAGGAATGGCGGTCCCACGATGACGTAAGGTGCGAGAGATTGCAGGAAAAGGAACATTTCACGGTTAAAGCAGCAAGTAAAGCCGGGGCCTTTTCTGTAAGAGCCCCCACCCTCTGGAGCAGTCTCCCTGAGGAGATCAGATCTGCAAGCACTTTATCCTCCTTTAAAACTCTTTTAAAAACACATTTTTACAGATGTGCTTTTACAGGAGTTGTTTTATGAGTGGACTTTTACACCGTTTGATGGCAGTATTGAGGTCAGTACATTTTATCTTCTAACTGTTTTATTCCTTTATTGTCTTTTAATTGTCTTCTTTTACTGGGTTTTATTTTTCGTATATGTTTATGTATTGTTTGATTGTCTTTCATGCTTTATGTGCTTCACCTTCACCATTTTTTATTTATGTACTTTTTGCTTTTCACTTCCTTTAATGTTGTTTAATGTTGTTTTCCTTACACTTCTCTTTGAATCTGTACAGCAACCCTGTAACCCTGTTTTGAAAAGTGCTATATAAATAAAGTTTATTATTATAAATGTACGATGTGTCCTGATACGACTGATCAGCCGACACGTTGGAGCGATGTGCGTGAAGCGGCGTCACAAGGATTTGAAACGCAATCAGCTTCAAATAATGAGCAATTTCCTGCAACTGTTTTGGTTCTTTCACTTTAGCGATTTCTTCCTTCTGTGTTTGTTCTCCCTGGTGTCAAAAGAGGATTTCCAACCAGGATTTCACAATATTTTGATTAAAGATGAGAATATGGTGACAGTAGTCACCTCATTCAGAGAGCGTGTGAAGTGAGGAGAGACTGAAATAGCTAAAAATACAACTTTAAAACAGGTTTGTGCAACCCCAGTCTCGCACCAAAACGAGCTACAGCTACGCTGGTTCACAGCAAAGCATATTACTTTCACAAAAGCTGTAAAACTGTGAGACGTTTTTGCTCTTTTCGTGTCGCCAACAGCTGGAGCTTTGTGGTTCGCTTTTACTCGGGTGTATTTCAGCCCACACGTAGCAAAAGAAGACTTGAACATATGACAAAGAAAAGGAGTTTTAAACATATGTGAGAGGTTAAAGGGATGTACAGGCAGCGGAGAAAAGTGCAAGAGTGCAAATGTTTCAGGTTCCATGTTGGACTCGGAGCAGATGTCTGCACTGTTTGATCATTTTTTCTGCTGTCTTTACATCCTTGTAATATGTGAAATATTACTATCCAGGATTTAGTCTGAGCTCCCGTTATTTTTGTTCTTCCCCCGACTAAAGCACCAGAGAGGAATTTTGTACTGTGAGCCAAAGCAAACACAGACTGAAAAAGACAGAAAACAAAACAAAGTGCAAAAATAATACAAAAAAATTGAATAAAAAATGGGGATTGGGTTAAAGTTTTGCTTTTATTACCACCTCTCCAAACACCTAATGTGGACTTCTTTTGCTCTTTTATTGTGCAAAGCATCACAAAATTCACAATTCATGATGTGCACACAGTATAGAATACAAGAGGAGGTCAAAAAAATGGAGGAATCTCACAATTTTACAGCCTTTAACTTGAAATGAATGTTTTTTTTGCATTCTGGATCCATGCAGCTATTTTACATTTTGGTATTTATTCAATATTTATGTTTTATTTTGTTTGCTTATCAAACACCATGTCACATAAGGATGTTTGGGGTCTGAACGTCACAAGTCTACATGAATGAGTCAAGGAGTTGCAGCTGGTTCAGGCATAAATAACAGCAGGACAGAGGAGCAAACACTGTGGAAGCTGTTAGATTTCAGCAATTTATATTTAAAAGATGAAAAAAAAAAAAACTGGAAGAGAAGAGAACACAGGTGAGCTTCATGCATTCGAATGAAAAACAGCCATGATGATGTGAGTACTTGTGCTGCCACATTCGAGTTTTCAGGGCCCATACTGTAGTGATTTGTCTCAGAGTGTGGAAAGTTACCCCCAACAAAACACTTTTCAGAAAGTGGAAGGAAAGAATGAGACATTAGATTAAGTAGCTGAATGTCAAACTGTAAATATTCATGATTTAAAAAGCAACAACAAAGATAAATCAATAACTGGCCTAAGATTTTAGTCACGATTCATTTACTGCTCAAAAACAAAGGAGCTAAACTTTTAGAAATTAGTTAACTAGCATGTTTATCCACTTTCGTTTTAGGCATATTACACAACCGCTGCTTAATAATAAAAGCTCTGCAGAATGTGGAAGGAAAAGCTGAAATGTGCACAGCGCTGAGAGTACAGATACTCATTATTCAGAATGGCACCATCAGTGTTTTTATATTACTGGATCAATAATATTGATGCATATGTGTATATAATATTGATATGTAAGGGGTAGCGACTTTAAAAATGTAGTTAATTAAGGGGAAATAAAACAGTGTCGTACTTTGATAAATGATGCAGCATTTTACGTGTTCCAATAGTCTATAAAATCTGCAATAACATCAATAAATAACTATTAACTAAAGCTGTTAGAATAGAATAGAATAGAATAGAATAGAATAGAATAGAATAGAATAGAATAGAATAGAATAGAATAGAACTGTATTGATTGCCTTGGTGGAAACCTCAGGGAAATTGCTGATTTTTTATTTATTTATTTATAGAATATAGAAATGTTCAGTACAGTGCCTAGTTTGAATATCGAATCACGGTCAATTTAATTGGCTTTTTTGACAAGAACTTACAAACAAGACTCTTTCATGTCAAAGTGAAAATAGATTTTTACACGGTGATGTAATTTAAAACAATAAACCTCGACAAGAGGTCATCATACGGCTTGAGGTAGACAATGAGGTCAACTGGAAGAAGGTTCTTTGGTCCGATGAGACTAGAATTGAGCCTTATGGACATCAGACAAGATGCCATGTTTGGCAGACACCAAGTAATGCACATCATTCCAAAGCATGGTGGTGGCATCATCATCATGTGTAGGACTTGTAAAGGTAGAGGGTAAAGTACAGTAGTACAGTATAAGGAAAACCTGGAGGACAGTCTGCAAGAGAACTGACTTTAAGGTTTATTTTCCAGCAACAATGACCCAAAGCATATATCCAAAACTACACAAAAATGGTGTAAAGACAACAAAATAAATGAGTTGCTTAGTCAGAGCCATAAAACAGCTATTCTGCAGCACATTCAAATGCATATCGCGGTTGCTCTTGCAAAAAGGAGACAAATATGCAGATGACTGTACAGCAGCACCATAATTTGCATTATTGCAAAAATATTTCAAACATAGTGCTGCGAGGTTTATCATAAAAACACAAATGATTATAAATAGAGAATTCAAACAAATAAAGCTCACGCAGAGAGGAAATGCTGCAAAAGCCTGATACGCACTCAAGAGATTTAATCACATTCTCCAAAACTCTGCGAACGACTTCATGTTTGTGTTTGCTCGCGAAAAAACGCATGCTGTGTAAGCAAGGGATTATCTTCCCCTCAGGTAACCTTACACCTCGGCAGCCGCGAGACGACACTACACACATGCACACACACCAGCATGCACACAACCAAATTAAACGCACTTCACGCCTGATGCCAATCTTCATCACCTTGAGCATCTTCTCTTGTCTCTCTCCACCTGAAGTCATATTTTTGTCGTGGCTAATTAACAAATTTGCCAGAGATCTTCACAGAACATTAGATTATGAAGTCGTCACATCGTAACAAAGCTGTATAAATGATTAGGATCGCTATCAGTCCATTAAGTAAAGCAGCTATCTGTGCAATTTTAGTTTTCACATTCCGGCAACATGTTTGTTTTATTAAATCACTTATCATTTGGTAATTTGGATGATAGTCTAATAACTTGAAGTGGATCGCCAGCAGCTATGAATTAAAGATTTGCAAGTCGCAAAACTAATACATGAGACAAAGACAGTTATCTTCCTGCCTTCAGGGCTCACTCTGCAAAAATTGGACTTTATTAAGCGATAAAATTGCAAAAAGGCTTTCTCAACCTCTCCTCAGTGTCATTATGCGGCACCAAAACTGCACTCTGTTTTAATTTGTTTGTTTTGCTCAGCGGATCATTTAATGTGGCCACAAGAAACGACAAAAAAATGTGCTTGTATTAGTTTGATGTGACCATTCAGCTCAAGTAAAGCAAACAATAATTGCAGCAGCAGCAACAGAGAATATGACAGTGCACCAAATAGTGTCTTAAAATCCGCATTAAAAGATTTTTTTTCCCCAACTCGGGGCCGTGCAAGAAGCTGTAAGCACAGCATCATTTTAACCCCTTATACAACCCATGTGGCTAATGAGTTAGCAAACAATTCTCACTGAATCTGTGTCTCCTCCACATGAATATAAGACCTTGTCGACACTGGCTGACATTTTTTCCTTCGGTTTGCACAGAAAATCACAACTTGTGCGACTTTTGTTTTACAAAATGTCTCTGTGCACAAGAGAAAGCAAAAACAAATGCTCAAACAAGTACGCTAAGCCAGAGTCAAATAGCAGTGAGCCTGCTTTTCTGGCTGTAATACAAAAATAATAGTCGTTAATATGCTTCTGCTTGTTGATGAGGTGGTGCAGCAATGCCAGGTTGTGAAGCTGTAATTACTACGGGAAAGCAAACATAAGGAAACTAATATAAGTCTGTTGCTGCTCATTAAACAAAGCAACTATGGACATAGACAAATTTAGATGAGACCAGACTGTCCACACATTAACCAAGGTTTTTAAAAAATCTGCTTCTGAGAGAGCCTAATTGAAATAGTCACTTTCCTTGTAGCTCCATCTTGATTTGCACCAAGTCCTGAGGGAAATACGTAGCTCCTGAGCTGCTAAATACTCGACTATGTTTACCAGCTACTTGGTTACTTTAGACTGTTTTCTACTACAGAGATTCACCTGCTATTTTCGCATGATATGAACCTTTAAGTATGTTCAAAGTGCTAGAATCTCAAACACCATTTTTTCCTGTGCTCTCAATGTCCTTGTCAAGTCATCTCCTCTCAAACTTTGACAACTTTAACATAAAATTGACCACATAATCCATCATAGCAGACCTTCCATTGTTGTACTTCCTGGAGTTATCTTTGTGGTCACACTATTGGATCCTATACCACAATGGAAACAAAAATGATTAATGGGCCAATTCCTGTAAAAATTCACGCCACCTTGTGCCTGCCACGAGTTCCTTGGTGCTGTGCAAATACTGTCCTTTCTAGGAAAGGGTTTTCTTTTCTCTGTGGGTTTGCCACAATTAGAAACAATGCAGTTATTGGATATGTTGTTACAAACATTCAGTTTCAGCTTATTAGGTACAATTTTTGCAAAATTAATGCAGCGTAATAGAGTTTGTCAATAAATTCTACTATTATGAAGTTTACAGTGTTTAACGGTTCCTTTTGAAACTGTTTCAGAGAGACATTAATTTAACTGTATCATAATTTTGGAGGATGTGGCTTATGAAGCAGTTGGGTATTAAGATGTTTAAGCTATCTAGCTTAACCTCATGTAAACAAATGGGGAGGGAACACGAGCATGGAAACGGAAACTGACTTTTGAATGAGGATGTCAAAAGAGCGAAGGACCGAGGATTGATCCCTGAGGTACACCACCACTGAAATGTGTTGACGCATTAACACATAAGGTGGTAATTGTAACATGGCTTTATTTAAAATACTTTATGAACAATTTATACAACTGTTTAAAAAAAGCATTTTTAAGAGTCATGTTTTAGTTTCCAAGATGTAAAATCTGCCTTAATTGTGAATTCCTTAGTTTTTATTAACCTCGAAAGTCAGGGGTTATAAATGCTATTGTGAACATTTTAAACTGTTTTATAATAATAATAATAAAAATAATAATAATAATAATAATAATAATCAGCCATTAAAATTAATGAATAAGTTGGGGTGAATCTTTTTTCATAGGCTGATAAAACTATTTCGTAACCACAGACATTTGCATTCACTGCAAAATCAGTGGGATACATTTAGAATTTTAAAAAATAAAAATAAAAAACTGACAATATAAATGCCAAAGTTACTTAAACTATAAACTAAATACATAACAAAATAATGACATTTAAAGCTTTTGTCTGCTCCTGTGGAACGACAGAAAAATCCAAAGTATTAAACACAGAAAGCTGCTGCTCGCGGTCCTGATTAAACTATATCAGACTAAATGCATATCAAACACATAAAACAGTCTGTCTCACTTGTTGCTCATCAAAAGAGCTGCAGCTTTCAACAGTAAATAACCTGCTATGATTAAATCGAAGACCTGGGTTACCCCAGTCGTCTCCTCACAGCAGACTTCAGTCTAGTCTGTCGTTTGCATAAACACGTTTGAATAGACGCTGGCAAAGTAAAGTGAAGTAAGGTCATCCCACTTTCTTTCTATGCTCAGCCCATGTTGCACACTGATATCGCAGCGAGTGCAGGCTGGTTAGACCGATGTTTCTCAGACTGTGTGCCTTGGAATTGGTCTAATTTAGGATGATTTACAGGGAGAGAATCACATGTAAACGTTTGCCCTGAGACCAAAATGTTTGCGAACCACTGAGCTGGACCAGGGTTGCCAGTTTTATCAACCAGCTGAAGGGAGATTGGTATAGCTTCAAATACTGTATTGTAGGATCCTTTAAATAGTCCAAGAGAAGAGAAGCAGGCACTGGTGGAGAGAAACAGTTCACCCATAAAGTTTGATGGCACAATAAACTGAAATGAACAGTAATGACATCAAATCTGCTGTCAAATTTTAGCCCAATGAGAACTTATCTAATCACAGCAACAGGAGATAAAAACAAACATCGGCTGCACTTTGTTGCCATCATCCTGTTTGTCTTTGACCAATCCTCTTACATCTGAAGCCTTCCATCCTCTCCTTGGTGAATGAGTTAACTGGCTACCACCAGATGCCAACAATGACAAGCCTGTTACCGGTGCGCTCTTTCTCGCACATACAAATTGCGTAAGTGCAAAGAAGTGTGAAGTTGCTCTGCTGCTTACATGACACACGGTGGACCCAAACTGTAGGCTACTTCATCAATGATTTCATCTTATTTTTGAGGCGTTTAATTCATTAATTTAATGACAGATGAATAGATCTGAGGCTGTTTATGATACATTCAGGGCTAAAGCCTTTAAACGCAATTGTGTTCATCAACACGACAGTTGACAGAATCAGGCAACCGGCAACATATCAAGCAATTTTCTACAATTAGTGCAGCCACCAAGGCTCCATTTGATGGTTTAACTGTCCTACAGCTGATCTACAATAAGTTTTCTCATTTTTTTCACCGTACATCCCTTGCCGTATGCATTATCCGTTAATACATTTTTAGTTGGATGAAATATTAATGGCAATAAATGATTAACATCCCTGCTTGTAAATGGTAATAAGGGTCACGAGTTTCTAATAAATTATCAGTAAAAGTTTCTTAGGAAGTCAGGTAAATGAAAATGTATAGAAACTGCTAAAAAAAACTCATCATGTTTCAAAAAAGAAAGTCAATGTCCTGCAGAAGGAAGGCCCTTTTTTACACTCATCTAGAGTTATTTCTTAACACCTCGTTGCCAAGATACTTGACGATAGGAATTGAGAATAAAACCAACCAGGTCCTAAAGAAAACGTTTATGTTAGACAATTTCTTGAGAAGCAATAAAGTACGTATTTCTGTAGAGGATCAAGAGGCTTTGGTGTCGACCCTATAAAGCTCTGAAGTATATTTAAAAACAGAGGGATGAAACTGTAAAGCTGCCAGCCTGACAAACTAGAAAAATCACAGCCGTCACTCTTCCATCACCGACCTCTTTCTCAACTATCCCTTCTCTGTTCACTTCTCCTCTCTACACCTACGAGGATCCATCAACCACCTGCCATCGCTGACGGGAACCAGAAAGCTGAGACACTTCTCACTACATCTGGTTGTGTTTTCTTCAGTTTAATTAATTCTGGTGGCGTCATCGGCGAAATAACTGCAGCATCACTTTCTTTCTTTCTCTCTCTCTCTGTCCTAACTCCTCCACTCCCCCTCTTCCCAGTATCCTACGGCATTTAGCGACAACAGATGTGGATTCAACTGCTGCTCTGAAAACTGCTCCAAATGAGGAAACGCAGCCATCTTACATCGGTCTAAAAGGTCCAATTAAGGCTGCGAATGAAAAGAGTATCCCGTCCCTGCTGAGGGCGAATTGCAAGTCAGTTTCAGGGGCCTGGCATGGTAACCGATTGGAAGATATTTTGTTCATAGCTAGAGGAAATAACAGTTGTGTTTCTGAGAAAACACGAACACCACCTGCGGTCGAACCTGCTGCAGGAGAGAGACAGTTTATTGCGAATATTTTTGGGTGCTGTTTGTCTCTTGCTTTCCCAACAGATGTTTTCCTTGAGGTGATTTTAACATGATTTTTGTAATTTCTAGAATCCTCTCACATGATGATGGTGACGATCCATAAGTAAATACGTTCCTGAACATGAGAAAACATCTACTAGAAATCAGGAAAGCGTTCACAGGGCTTTAAGCTAAATGCTAACATTGGCGTCTTTACTTGGCAATGTGAAAAATCTGCTGTTAAACGGGTGTGATGTGGTTTCGGGATGCGAAAACTGCACCACTTAATGTTCATGCAACCAGGAAAAGGTGCATTAATCGGACTGCAACGCCTTTCATGCAACCGTCTTCCCTGTAAAGCTAATTCAAGGTACCTATTCACTCAATTAACTTAAATGCACGGTTGCAGGATAATAAAATCTAATTTGCTATTTTCGATAAACCTTTTAAGCTGCAAAAATTATTTTGATGGGTTGCATTGACATAATAATGTTGGTAATTGCATCAACTTGATATTGGGTGTGATTTAAATTCAGTTTTCTAAATTTAAGTTGTAGTAACTTGATGAAATACCCACTTAACACAACTGGATAATTTAATACTGGACAACCTGTAGGCTGAATAAATGTAATGCAAATGGCATTTCATGTATTTTACATATAAATTCCACGAAAGCAATGAACATGGGAATATTTTCCAATATATGACCAATAGTGGACTTGTTTATGGAGGTTAGGCAGCATCCGCTAACACAGTTGAAAGAATATGTTGTACTACTACATAATGTTATTAAGTCATATTTAGCCGTGACATTTGGCCACCCTACCCTTCAATTTAGTATATTAGTGATTAACAATCATAAAGAGTCATTTTACGGATCTGTTCAGCCACAGAGGGCTTTTCTTTTGTGCTGTGGGGAAGAAAAACTTGACTTTTTACGAGTAAAATTCTAAAAGTGTACTTAACTGGCTCATCTTATTGACTAATCTTTTGGTTCCAAGTGACCATATGAAAATGGACTTTAATTAAGTGTATAACTTCTAAAAAATCATATTAAATACCATGAAAATTCCAGTTGAAACAGCTTAATGTTTATGAGCAGTGTTTCAGCTACAAATCATTAAATGTTGCAGATTGTAGACGAAAAGTTAGTTCCCCTAACTCAATATCGTCAGTTATTTGAACATCAGTTCTAAAGAAGTTCTTAACTTAAAAAAGATTTATGTGGGGTGCCGCTATAGCTCACCTGGTTGAGCTGGCGTCCCATGTGGGGGGCTACAGTCCCGATGTGGAGGTCATGAGTTCGAATCCCGCTCATGGCCCTTTCCCACATGTCCTCCCCCTATTCTTCTCCCCCACTTTCCTGTCTCTCTCTCACTGAACTATCAAATAAAGGCACAAAGGCCAAAAAAAATAACTTAGAAAAAAAAAAAAAAAAAAGATTTACGCAAACCGTTGCTTTTATTGGTGCCCAAACATTCTTTTCGCACTTTGCAGTACAAAGGAGACATCTTCAATTTTACAAATTTCAATTTCAATTCACTCCTGTTTCCCAATTTTCATACACTTACACTTCAATCGAGACCCGGGCTCCAAAAGTCAAGCACAAAAACTTCCACGTGCTCGCAGGCATGGCAGAAACCCAGAGGAGCACGGCACATGAACCAGCAAATGATGTGGCAAATTAAATTCTTGTGCAAACAGCATCGACGCAACAACACTCAGGACTCATAGAAATGAACAGCGTGGTTCACAGCCGCGAATCAATTAAACCATCCCACACAGTTAGTGTGAAGACATATGACGCACAACCAAACACTGGAGCGAGCCTAATTCTTAGACACACTCTGTCTTCATGTTGCTGCCCAACAGATGAGCATTAAAGCAATAATTTATCAACAGAATAACGATAAAAACAAGGAGTCATTCGCAGGCACACAAACAACGCAGGTGAACAGCTGGGATTTTGTAAATCCTGCTGGCAGCTTGTTGTTCGTTTCACATGTATTAAATCATTCCACTGATTAGTAATGATTTTTGTAACTTTTATCACCCAACATGATGTGTTATATGTCATTTAAAACCCTCCACAAAAGATTGTTTTTCATTAAAACTGTTAAAGATATTGAGCCTCAAGCAAGAACATTTACACATCTCTGACATTTCCTATTTTTCTCCAAGAGTTTATACGAGTGTCCAAGTCAGATTCACTGAAGTCTCTTTCTTCAGCAGCTGCTTTGCTCGATTTAATGCTTCATAACTTCTCAGGTAAACATCAGAGAAATGACGAATGAGAATGACTCACCGTGGAGAAGACACTTAAACTTTAAAGCATACATTACTTATTTATTAGCCTCTTTGAGAATAAAGGACATTAAATAAGCCAATTTTCTTTGAAAATAATTAATTTGCCCTTTTAAAAATGAATCACAAAACTCTTTAAAGTTTGCCTTTTCTGGTTTCGACACTTCTCGTTGGAAAGTCAAAGTTTCTGCTAGACATCTAAGAGTCGATGTACACATGCTGCGCTCCAATATACTTGTTTGTATTAACTACAAAACAATAGCAGTGCCAGTAAACTTCTAATATTATATATTTGTACCTCATAAACTGTCAAAAATTTTGAGTGCTGAATTCGTCTCACAAAGATCTCTCTTTTGCCTAATCAGTCACTTGTTTAACATATAAAGTGACTGTAGTGTCTGTAACCAGCAGAGAAAAGGGTTAACGACGGCTCCAATCACAAGTTCTATCCTAAAGCCAGAGCAGTAAAACCTCACAGACGTAACTGCTGTCACAGCTGTGGTGCTTCAGGGTGTGAGTCTGTGAGATCTCAAAAGCGTATATAAAGAATGAACTGGACAGCACATATTGCTTGGAAACAATGCATTGCCATTAAAACAGAAATTTGGATCCGTGGTTCATTCACGGTTTGATTAGCTGCTCAGCCGCCCTGTTTGTGTGTTTATACATTTTGACAAACTTCCAGGAAAGTCGTGAACATCTGTAAATCCAATACAGATGTTTGACTGAGATACAAACAACAAACTGCAACAACGAGCAGAAAGACAAACTTCAGAGCAGACTTCCTTCCTGCACCATCCATGCTTGGTTTGTGGACATTATGCAGACGGCAGGACAACCGGATTTATATGTCACCTAATTTTCTCTGAACTCTTGGCAAGTTACTGCATATATGTGGATCAGAGGCCTCATGCAGATGACAGTTTGACAACCCTGAGGCCTAACGCACTGAGTGAGGATGCGATGTGAAGTCTGTGAGTGTAGAGATTGGAACTGAGTTCACATAAAGCAGAAGTCTTCAACCTTTTCTGCACCACGGACCGGTTTTAAGCAAGAAAATTTTCTACGGACCGGTCATTGCACACATAACAAAATGTAATAGCTTTTCTCTATTAAAAAGCTTCATAAACAAATAAAATTACTTGGAGTCTCTCCCACTTTCCAAAGAAGCTCTCCTGAGACCTTTGCTTTCTTTATTCATTTCGGCAGCGGTTAGTCTGATGGCTTCACTTAACGGCCAAACATGAAAACTGACAGTCAAGTGCAAGAAACAAGCACAGACGGAAGTGATGGGAAGACAAGCTACTCATTTTTCAAAATGAAACACCCTGCAGACTCTGCTGGAAATAAAAATCAACCAATAAAATGTTTTTATTCTTTCTGTGCGGCCCGGTACCAAATGACCCACGGCCTGATGCTGGTCCGCGGCCCAGTGGTTGGGGACCACTGATATAAAGCACAGATTGTATGTAAAAGTGCACAAATGTGAAGCCAAAATATCTCGGAAAAAGATGCTGCCATCATTAGCAGGCAGAGGATGTGCAATGGTGATCTCCAAGGTGGACATGTGGTATTGAGGTTCAGCCTTATGACTCTTAAACTCCACAGAGTTTGCCTGCCTAGGACTGTCCTACACACTGCCCAGCACTCTTCATTTTCTAAATAAAAACTTTTTGTCTACTCATTACACACAAATTGGATGTGTTATTACCCCCTGGTCAGACTCGACGCCACCACAGGATGGCAGAGCCTATTTCCATATATTTTGATTTCACTTATGGGGAACTGTCATGCATTCTATCTTTTCATAGAATATACAGTATAAATCAGTTGGTAATTGCTTGGTTGAGCCTGATCAAGGCCACCTTTTTGATAAATTTCACAATTTGCATTCGGCACATCCATGTCAAGTTCTGCTTTTTTTGCCCTCGATCTGGTTCGAGTCATTCAGTATTTATATCTGCTGAAACTCAATACCATCTTCCTACATCATACACACTTGTAGATTAGTTGTAGTACCTCGGTGCACCACTAGGCTTTATGCTGTTTAATCCTGTAGCGACCAGGGGAGGTGGGCCGTTAGCAAGCATAGAGCACTGTGGGAGTTTAACGAGTTAACAGGCATCATAACAAAGTCTTCAGTGAGGCTTAATGACCTCCGGACAGCATCATAGAGTAAACAAGCTGGAATTATTTAGAATAGCATTTCTATATCCCGATGGCAGAGGCAATAGCTGCTTTTGTTGCTCTGCCTGTAAAGTCAGATTATGGCTATTAAAAGGTGTACTGAAGTTATATTATCAATACATCAGATATTTAATGACTTTACAGCATTTTCAGGAAGCTGTTGAAATTTACAACACGTGTGACAGAAAACACAAAAAGGCATTGGGCTTAGGTTCATGCAAATATCAATCCGTTTCATTGGGCTCTGGACATCCCATATTTGCATCATCTGTGCCCAGGTTTTAGTCACCAACTTCCTCCAAAAGAGCAAACAGGCCTTCACAGAGCACAGTTTAAGGTCCTGCTGTTGAAAGTCAGTCAACAAGCTTGGCAGTGTCGGCGCCCGCAACAGTTTGAAAAGATTAATATTAGCTAAACCGTATCAAAGAGAAAATTCTACATGCAAGAAAACCCTTGAATCACTTGAACGCGCCACATTATGAACAAATCTGTTGGTACAAGTGGTTCTTGCATGAGGCCTATTGAGTCTAAAAATATCATAATTGAATTTCAATACCCACTAAAAAGCCTCCACACTGCCAGAAACAATATGAAGACATGCTCTCGCTGTCATCGCAGCTCCGGTCCTCCACACACACACTGAGCTATATGAAGAGTTTTTTTTGTCTCCTGTGATTAGCTGACAGTGGGTGCGAAGGTCTGTAGCCTTGAGGCTTAATGAAGCGCCTCAGCAGTGTATAATGAAGACAGTTGTCTGTAATCCTGTCATTAACACCAGCCTGCAGACTCGACGTCTGTGCTGCTCTCTACTCCCCTTCCCGACTGCTATTTTCAGCTCCCTAACTCGACTCTTTGAAAATCTATCAGCTGCCACTTGAAGCCGCTTCACTGTAACTTCAAGCTAATAAGTAATTATGTCAGCTAAATGTGTATATTGCACCTGCCAGAACCCGGCATTCATGAACCATTTTTTAAAAGAGGACCGAGAGATAAATGATTACTCAGGTAATCTAGAAAATACCTGCCATATTATTTAATAATCAAATATTAAATCATCAGTTCATCTGTAGTTGCAGCCTTTCAAAAAATCATAGAACAAGCTCTGAATTGCAGAAACTTCGTAGCACTGCTTGCAGCTGTGGTGATTTTTGTTCACTTTTGCTCCGTTCTGCTCCTGATCACACAAGCAAACACTTCAATGATCCTGTAAGTCTGGCGAAGGGAGCAAAATAAAGATTTCACCTGAACCAAAACATGCATTATTTCTGAGTGAGCATCTTAAGATATGATACACATCTTCAAGTCTCGCCCCAAACTTTCACCATCTATCATCTGTGCTCACGCCGCGCAACGCAGGCATTAAAGTTTAAAAAGGCAAACCTAAGCTCCAGCGAGCACAGAACCGACTTTCACGTTCGTAAGAAAAACATGACGGGAGCAGATACAAACACCTCGCCGGTTCAGCAGCGATATCAGGGTACAAATCGTGACTGTCATCCAGAATTCGGGTCATGCTTTAACGTCTCCTCTGTCTGCTGTTCGTGCAAGGTGTAAATTATGCTCTCGCTAAATACGACGTGGCTTCAGATGCTTTTTATGAAATCTCACAGTGGCTGTTTGGCCTAAGCATGCCCGACAGTCAGTCAGAGATGGTGTAAAACTGGAGACAAGAGAAGAAATTGATGTTGACAGCTTTAATACACAACGTTGTTGAGATGTCAAACCTGATCGGAGATTGAAATTTCCCAGCTTTCAAGCCCAAGTCTTTGAAATGTTTGAACCCATATTCCTTGCTCTCTTGTCAGCTCCGCAGCCTCGGGCTGAACATGCAAACTGGACAGAAGCTTTTGATACAGTCAAGGATCAGTCGCAGATAAGTCAGCGCGCTGCCGGCGTGCATTTGAATCACATACAGATAAACTTTTTTATCCTGGTGTCTTATCTCAAATCTACCTTGAAGTGATTTCACTGGCTCATTTCCAGACAGCTGGAGTACCCAAAAAAATAAATAAATAAAAAAATGAGATTCACAACTCATCACAGAGTCAGTGTATGTGTTTTTCCCAAAGGCAAATTTTCTCACTTTGGAACAAACTCTCTCATATGACATCTACATTTTTGCAGAATCCCACCTGTCTGATGGCGTGCAGCAGCTTGCCGTAGGAGTAGAGGATGACGCCGAATGGCAGGGCCAGGCAGAAGGTGAACAGGCAGACGATGTAGGAGACATTGTTTCTCGTCTGGGTCTTCCAGTCGACTGAGCAGGTGGTGCCGGGACCCTCGGGCCCGTATCTGCTCCAGCCCAGCAGTGGAGGCACAGTCCAGGCCACAGAGTAGAGCCAGGAGAAGCAGATGCCTCCCAGCGCCGAGCGGTAATCTCTACCGTTGGCCATGGTGGGAGTCATCATGGTGCAGTAACGCTCGTAGGACAGAACGGCCAGAGAGATCAGGGAGACGATACCTGAGGAAGGAGTAGAGGTCAGTAGGTGTGTAACAAGACACTGTTCAATGCATTCATGTGATAAGTTCCATAACAGCGGATCAAGATATCAACTCAAATCTTATCAATATTCAGGCTTGTGGAGCAGATTTTCTCCAAACTGGAGCATCTGTGCTCCGTTTCCCTCCAAGATAAAGACTGAGATGTGCCGAGATACAACGTGAAGTCGATTTTCCGCTCGCTTTGATCATCTTAATGGTTTTTAATTTTGCATCTCTGGGGCACAACACAGAAAAAAATGGACGAGTTCATCAACTGACATTTGCTGCGATAAGACGTCGCAACTACTGTGAGTGCAACAGCTCAAAGACGTACATTTATGGAGTCATACAAGACAAGTTGTAACTTTTTTTAACTCGTGCAGATGTGTGCGTTTAGTTTGCAGCTTGTCAAACAAAACTCGAATGTATTTGTCTGTATTCGCTCATTTTCCTTTTTGATTGCAGCCTTTGCTTTGAAAACATCTTTTGGCTGAGTAGAGTTTTGTCTTTACTCTCACGAGGATGTCCTATCCAGGCATTATTTTTGTAATTATGGAATTTAATTGTTTGATTTGCTGTTGTTGTTATCTTTCATTACATTGCACATGTCAAAATAAAAACTGGAGGCTGTAGCTAGAACTATTTTCATCATCGATTAATCTGCTAATTATTTTCCAATTTTTATTACTAGAAAACTAGTTTTTCTTAAAAGCACATCACAGTTTCTTAGTCGTCAAGAGATGTCTTTAAATGTTTCCTTTTGTCTGAACAAGTCCTCAAAATGCAAAGAGAATCAATTTATCATCCTGTAAGAAAAGAAGAAGCAGCAAATTATTTGGCAATTTTACTTAAAAAGTGACAATTATGTACTGTGTATTATTATTATTATTATGTGCTGCCCATCATCCATCCATCATCTATACACCGCTTAATCCTCACTAGGGTCATGGGGGGCTGGAGTCTATCCCAGCTGACTCAGGGTGAAGGCAGGTTCACCTGGACAGGTCACCAGTCTATCACAGGGCTACACTTAGAGACAGACAACCAAGCACACTCACATTCACACCTACGGACAATTTAGAATCACCAATTAACTTCAACGTGTTTCTGGACTGTGTGGGAGGAAGCTGGAGAACCCGGAGAGAACCCACGCTGCACGGGGAGAACATGCAAACTCCACACAGAAAGATCCCGGGTGTCCTCACCGGGACACGAACCGGTGACTTTCTAGCTGCAAGGCAACAGT
Source organism: Stegastes partitus (assembly GCF_000690725.1). Taxonomy (NCBI): domain Eukaryota; kingdom Metazoa; phylum Chordata; class Actinopteri; family Pomacentridae; genus Stegastes; species Stegastes partitus. The sequence goes on along the minus strand of NW_007578669.1, from coordinate 31,547 downwards.
GCTAACCACCGTTCCACCTTGCATCCCCTGCTGCCAATCAGCTTTTAGTTAAATTAACAGATCAATTAGTCAACTAACTGAGTAGCTTCTATGAATTCTGAAAAACAGGAATTTTCAGTTTCTTCTAGCTTGTTTTTAGTCAAACTTTGTTTAAAAGTATATAGACAGACATATACCGTAAATTATCATCAGAAACTGCAAATACTGAAACAGTCACAGACTCGCATAAAAGCCGAGGCAGACAAGAGTGCTGCTGTGTGCACTCTCTTCCTCCGTGTTAATTGCTAATTGATGAACGTGCAACAACATAAATAGTTGCTGAAGTGACTTAAGTCTTAAATCAGAGCTAATCAGCACATGCAGACTAAAGTGCTGGTCCAGAGGCACTTTACCTCCATTATGCCGAGTCTACCAGGGACAGAGACTTTGATTACAGACAATCACAGCACCTCCACGCATAATGGAGCTCTCTGATTGGCGGAAACGGTGCCATGTTTGGTGTGGACAGAAGGCTGGCGCCGTGGGCGCACAACGTGTTGAGAGGAACAGCAAAGAGTGAGAGTCTTGAGAATAATGGTAATGATTTTGTGCTCGTGTGTCTGTGCAAGCTGGATATTGGTGTGAAAACTATGTGTGTGTGTCTGTGTGACAGCATCCAGCTGCTGGTTGTGAGTACAGCTGCAGCTGCTCTGCTTGGCTGTGAAGGTGAAGCTGTTGCTGGATATATGGAGATTTTTTGGACTTGGGCTGCAGCTGTGGCTCAATCTGTGGTTCTATGGACGCATTCAGCTGTTACTATTTGAACCTGTGGCGCTTCTGTGTCCAATATGTTACCAGAACACCACAGGAGTTCAGGAATATGACGTTCACCCCGCTCAAACATCGCTGCGCATGCAAACTCTGCATGTAGGCAACATAACAACCAATAAAAACTGAAGTGTTACAGACAGAATTGCAACAACAGGGGCACAGACACAACCACACAGCCACAGCGATGTATTCCCCTGGCTGCAGTCATTTTTTTTACAACTGCTCCCCTTGATTTCCTTTTAACCACTATGGTGCAGACTTGTGCCTGACAGACACAGCTGAGGGTGCACTGACCCTGAAGCGTAAGCCTTATTGTGAGACAACGCAAAAAAGCAAATAAAGTCCAAATAAAAATCCCTAAGGGGTCACTTGACAATTCTATGCAGTGCTTTTCTTTTCTTTTGTTTACATTTACCTACATTTAAGGATTTAGACTTTTTAAAAATATATTTTCTGATCACTTTTGATTATTTTAAATTGTTGTATACATCAGTCTCAGTTTGATTTGCCTCGTTCCATATCTAGCAGAAACATTAGCATCAATTTGGAGTTGTGTTTTTAACAATCACTTTACTTTTATCTCCTGGGGGAAATCTAACAGGTACATTTTATGAAGTTTCATCAAAAAGTTCAGAGTCTGCACTTGTACAAAAAAAAAAACATTTTCTGATTTAAATTTAGCTGCCACCCCCTTCGAAGTCGTCTCCTTGCGCAGCGATACACTGCACCCAGCGCTCCTGCCATGCTTGGAAAACTCCTGTTATGTAAGTGCATCACACCGTATCTGTGATGTTTGCTGGATATATTCCACTATGGTGAAACAGTGACCCCTCAACTTGAATTTCATTTGGGGAACAGGAAGTAGTCACAGGAAGTCGTCACAGGAAGCAAAATCAGGCGAGCTGACGAAGTGAGGAGTTGTGTATATAGAACCAAAGACCTCTTCACTGTGTTGTGAATGTGTGTGTTGACCTATGACGCTGACCGTGGGGGACATTTCATGGTGTGCAACTCTTTGTATGTCCAAGAAAATGACGGGAATGCTCTCCACAGGCTCCTGACATGACTTCCTTTGGTCTTGGAGACTGAAGCCTGCTGTGTAGTCTCAGGGTTGTAGCCGTACATCCGACTCTCGTCACCAGTAATAACCCTCAACGTAAAATCTGACTCATCATAGGCCAGTCGACGGAGATATTTGCAGACTTTAACAAGCTGCTACTTCTGTAGGTCTGTGGTGAGATTACAAATGTAGACCTGCAGGGTTACTGCTCACACAATGACTGATAAAGAAGACTCAGAGCTTTTAATTTCATCTCATATTAACCATCTAACAGTGACTACCTTCAGTCTGGGTCCTGGACAGGTAGTTTAAAGTGAGCGTTTTGGTGTTGAAAACAGTGGCAGGTGTGATGAAAGCACAAGATGTGGGCTATAAAACGAAAACAAGAGGCTAAAGAGCTGCATAAACAACAGAAACAATGCAATTTAGATGCCAAAGTCGGTTTGTCTACATGATCCACTATTTCTACTATAAAAATTCAATCTGTAATGTTTTATTTTGTTATGACTATGAGACTCTTCTTGAAGACTGTTTGTCCCCTTATAGAGGTGAACAAGAAAACCAGTGAAGGTTACCAAAAAAAATTATACAATCGTGTGTAAATAAATCTTTAAAATAGCAGCACCCCGGGCCTCTCCAGCCTGCTATAGTGGAATCTTTTAATATAAATGGTCTGCTACCTCTGCAAACTGGGCAACTTCTCTGAACAGCGACCAGTTTTTCCCCATTCATTTCCTGTAATGACTGCAGTCTGTACTCTGAGCCTGGTGGGAATATCAGTCCCCAATGTTGGCTTTGATTCAAACATGGCCCACTTTGATTCTCCAGCATGCATTTTAATGGGTTTTTCACCTGAGGCCTGATTCTTCTTCACCCAACTCCAGAGTGGTGCGGAATAGATTTATGGTAAAATGAATGACCCAATGTCCCAGGCCTGAGTCAGCACAGGAGCTAATCATCTTTCATTGTCTCTTGCTTTTTCCACGCTCTCCATCTCCACCTATTCTTCTCCTTCTTTTCCTTCGTCTCTCTCACTCTACTTTTTTTTTTTTGTCTTTCCCCTCCTGCTGTGTCTATTTGCATCTCCCTTCCTTTGTTAGCTCAGCCTCTTTCATTTTCCTTTCTTGCTTTGGATCCCGGTGCTGAAGGGAAAGCAAAAGCCAAATCAGACCATATCTCAGTGTTTACCCAGTGGCTGGCCTCTGAGCACAACCTCCATCGGTGTGTTTACATGCATTGACTCTGAGCAACTGGGAACCTAATTCCTTCAGTGTCATGTAAATGGGAAATCTGGTTTCTGAAATCAGGTTAGGGGATTAGTGAAACCTGATTTCTGGATTTTTCTTGGGAAAGGATCTGGGCCATGTTATTAGAATAATCAGCCTCGTGATTGACTTTTTATATGGGTGCATGTCAAGAACTAAAAATGGAAGGTATCATCAGTACACCATGGGATGAACTAAACAGAGCCAGGATTCCAAATACATGTTGTTTTCACTGCTGATTAATGTGCAAATTATTTTCCTACATTAATATTATTAATTTGTTCATTAAAAACCCTTCCTAATTCCCTAAACCTAATGAGACATCCTCATTTATCATTCCTAATTTTTAATAAAGCCCCAAAAATAACAGAGAAAGCAGCAAAAGTTCACTTTGAAGCAGCTGCAGCTTGACGTGTTTCCAATCGTATCACTTGGTTGATTGATTGTTTTAGCTTTCTATGCATGAACATTTAAGAACATTCAGGTAAAAAGACGTTTCATGCTGGTAAAAGTTGGCACTGAGGCACAGGGATGTCACAGAAACCGATACGTCAGCAGTAATTCAACGCCAAAGTTCTGAAAATGTGATAGTCCGTGTTTTTCTTTTTAATGGTACCACAAAGGTACGGAAAGTACTAGAGACACTGGACGGTAGCAATATCCTGTGGAATGATGGTGTCGTGCAGTGAAGAGACCTGTAAAGAGTTGAGCACAGAGATATTTCGCTTTTGAGCCAGATGTAGTCTGATTCACAGGATGTCACCAAATTTGGACGCTATCATACCGTTCAAAAGGCGTTATCAGAGCACATCATTCCCAGTAAGTAGGGACATCCTCCTACTCATATGCTGCAATTTTTCACTTACAAAGAGGGAAAGAAGGTGCACATTTGGAGGCTGGACAGGATGGAGGAGGTGTAAGTTAACAGACTTTCATCCAGGAAACATGAGTTCCATCTCGGAGCTGATTAATCGTACTATTTTTTTATTTTAATTTCACTTGCTGTTTTTCGCTCTGGTTAAATTACGGCACCAAATCTACTAGTTAGTGTTTAGAAAAGGATCTTGGTTTAGGTTTAAAATACACCCTGAAGCTTCGTTTACCAAAGCTCAATGTCCAGTCTAATTGCAAGAGGTCGCAAATGCAATGTCTGTAGGTCTTGACTGGCTGATATGTGTGGGACTGGTTTGTCCTGATAACGGTTCATTTCAATGGGCTGATAACGTCCAAATTGGATACCCATTGTAGAATGTGGGCATAAACCTGTCACTGGCCACATATTTCATTCTCTGCCCCTTCTGCTATCTACATGTTGCTGTTTTTAAAATCCCTTTCACTGTGGGAAGTAACAACCTCCAGTTTGCTTACATATGTATAGAATCATATTTATTGCAGTTTCAGGACTAAAACAACTCCTGAATGCACTTTGAAAAAAAATAAACAACACAGGCTCCGACTTACAGTACTTGTTGATGTGTTTTCTAACACAGCCATCCTCGGCCAAGTTGCAATTTGTCACACCGTTTTAACTCTGGCAGCGACATGCGCCAGTGACGTCGATTTGGCCGATGTTCTGACTTGTTTAACTTCACACGAGCTTCTGTGATAGCAGTCTGATAAACTTCTGCAGAAGCCATATTTATATGTTGGCTTTGCAGGGAACTAGCCATTTTAATGACAGTTCTCGCCTCCCAATGTGCAAAAGCTCCTCCAAAACAATTCTTCTCTACACTATTTTACAGGGGCACCATCACTGTATCCTGGGCTGAGCGCCGCCAAATAGAATTTCAATTAGTTTAGGGAAGTACAACCAAGCCAGAACCTTTTTATCGTTTTGTTTCGACCACTATAGCAAAATGAAGATAAGGTGCAGTCAGACCATCCTCTAGCACCAACAGCTCTGTCGAACTTAGATTAAACTTTATTTTGCAGTTTTCTAAGGATAAAATTCAATATCAAGACTCAAAATATCAGTGGCTCTGGTGCCAATGCACACCTACAAAAGTTATGCTTATAAGTGACCTGCTGATATCCAGTCATGATTCCTTGAATGATATGTACATGTCAGTGCTTCCTGCTTCTGTTCACTGTTTGGCCATTATACCAGTTTAAAAAATGCATAAATGTCCAATAAACGTACAAACAGCATTTCTGTCTCTTCTGTGTCCTTTAATAAATGTTTCCCTCCATAAATTATCCATCCACTGTGATGTTGGACCGCTTACAGCAGCGAAACAGGCCAAGAAGGAAAGGGTGTTAGAAACACAGAGAATATGGAAAGCTGTCCTCTGTGACTCCATGAAGACAGTCTTGTTCCAGCGAGAGTGACCTGATGAGGCTTGATTACAAGCTCGCTAACTGTCCCTGACTGCACGCTACAGTAGCTCTCATGCTGTCTGGGTAATTGCAGTGGGGCGAACAATGTCTCATTAGTGAATTAACAAACAGACAGGACTTCGCATCACAGCTCTCGTGGGCGGAGGGCGAAACAAGGGGTCTCAGTTCTGCTTTCCCTTTGACCCTGCCAAAATAAGTAGGTTAATTTCTGTTTAATCGGCCCGAAAGTGAGCCAGTGTCCAGTTTAATGTAAATGTCGGGTAAGATACTGATAAATAACAGATCAAGGCAGTCAATGACACGAACTTCTGTCACTTTACTTGATTAGCTTTTTGTTCAGTTTTTACAGTTCACCGCTTATCCACGGCTGTAAGTGGCTTTGCTTAAATATAAATTAGAGTCAACAGCCTGAACAATAGAAATCCATTCTTATACAGAAACAGAACACTAAGAAGCCACTTTAATGCAATAAAAAAACTGTGCAGAATTGTTACATTACTGCACCAATTAAATGCACTTTACTTAAAGATATTGTGCCATAATATCCACTCTGAAGAAGCGATGCAAACTCAACATAAACCTTCTCTTCAGGCTGCAATTTATGCCACTTACGGCTCAGTCTCGTTTGATGTCTCACTTCACTTGAAGACGCGAGGCTCAAATCCTACAGCATTTTATAAATAAGTACTATTACCTCACTCAATATGAATTGAAGTGACATCCCCCTATAGGTTATTTCTGTGCTGCATATGTCCTTCGTCTTCTTCCACGATGGGATCAATTCTACCTAAACTGTCATCAATCACTCACTGCTCTCATAAATCTTTGATGTCAGGGTGCCCATCTCTCCACTCCAGTAGTTTCACAGAGCCAAAGACTTTTCTTGTTCAGACGTGAATCTCTATCTCAGGTTTTCTTTAACAGTGGCTCTTTGATCATGTTTGTTGTTGCTTGTTTATTCCACAGTGGCTCCTGAACATGCACCAAACATTGTGCAAAATTAATAGTTCTCTGGTTATGAACAAACTGCAAATTACACCTATGTAGGTCTCATTAAACAAGAAACCCAGGGTGGTGTTGGAAAACCGTTGACCCAGTCAAATAGGAGCTGCACGGTGGAGTAATTTAGTCCAATTTCTTCAGTTTAATGGGAAAAAGATGAGAAAACAGAATCAAGGTAAAACAGGTTTAAACCTAGCTGCAGGTTCAGACTGCAAAGAGGAAATACCTGATTTAAGAGTGATAACCCCTTACAGGAAGTCCAGACTCCACAGAGAAAATAACTGAATTAAGAGTAATGACTTACTGCACTCTGCTGTAACTCCAGACTCCAAAGAGAAAGCAGCTGATTTAAGAGGGACATCTTAATGCAAGTCCAGACTCCACAGAAGATACACCTGACTTAAGAGTGATCATGCCTTACTGCATGTGCACACTGCAAAAATACATTTAAGAGCAACATGTCACCACACCTTTCTGGAGTCTAGTTCCTAAAGAGAAAACAACAGATTTAAGAACAACATCTTAATGCGCCTTAATGCAAGTCCAGACTCCAAAGAGAAAACAACAGATTTAAGAGCAACGCCTCAATGCACCTTTTGCTAAGTCCAGACTCCAGAGAAGATACACCTGAATTAAAAGCGCCTTATTGCACATGCAGACTTCAAAAATAAAATCAATTCAGGAGCAACGTCTTACTACACCTGACTGGAGTTTAGTTCCTACAAAGAAAACTTCTGATTTAACATCTCAATGCACGTTAATGCAATTCAAGACTCAAAACAACAGATTTATGAGCAATAACAACATACTGTCTTACAGCTATTGAACTCCAGACTTCCTCAAGTAAGAACAGATTTAAGAGCAATAACACCTTTCTGCATGTTCCTTCAATTCCAGACTCTGGAGAGAAAAGAATAGATTTAAGAGCAACAACAACACTCTCCTGCACCTTAAAGTAATTAAACTCCAGATTTCTCAAGAAATAACTGCAGATTTAATCGCAACAACACTTTACTACATGTTCATGGAAGTCCAGACTCCAGAGAGAAAACAATAGATTTAGGGATAACAGCTACATTCACCTGCGCCTTAAACACATTAAACACAGGACTTCTCAAGAAAGAACAGATTTAAGAGCAATAACACCTTTCTGGATGTTTCTGCAACTCCAGACTCCAGAGAAAGAAAGAAAAAAAAACACAAGAGATTTAAGAACACCTCAGAGCACCTTCTTGCAATTTCCAGACTTTAGAGAGAAAACAACAGATTTAAGAGCAACACTCTCCTGCACATTACAGTTCAGCTCAAGAAATAACAGCAGCTTGAAGAGCAGCAGCACCTTTCTGCACATCCCTGCAAGTCCAGAGAGAAAACTAATTTAAGAGAAACAGCACAATGTTGAAGTTCCAAACGCCAAAGAGAGAAGAAATCACATTTAAGAGTAACACCACCTGACTACACTTTACTGCAAGTCCAGACTTCACAGAGAGAATGAATGATTAAAAAAGCAGCGACTCTTACTGCACTGTAAGTCAAGTGCAAACTCCAGAGAGGAAACAGCTGATTTAAGAACAACGATAACTTTACTGCAAGTCCAGACTCTAAAAGAAGACACCTGATTTAAGAGCAATACTTCAGTAGCCAACAATTCCAGACTCCAAAGAGTAAAAAAGACGATTTAACGACAGCAACGCTTTATTGCAAACTCAACTGATTTAAGAGAAACTACACGTTACTCAAGTCCGGACTCCTGAAAGAGTCCTGATAAGAAAGTATATACAGCGATGTGGTGAGTACAGGTGAGAAAGGTCTGTAGTTAAGCCCATTGGCAGATTGATTGTTCACTTCAAATTGAGAGTCCCTGCAGAGAAAGAACATTTAAATTCAGAATGAGCTCGAAAAATGCTGACTGGCACAGCAGGATCACCCCCAATCATCATCTCTCCCCCCCCTTTGGTCCTCATCGCTCCAGCGGCTCGAAAATTAGGATGCTTTGGTTTGTGAGCGGCGGGATGACATCAGTCAATCCCGGACAGTAATTAGAGTGATTGTCCTCAAGCTGAAAGGTCACAATTTTGGATGGTGGGGAGCTCTGTCAACAGTGCACAAAAACTGAGCAGGAGACACAACGTCTGCAGAGTCTGACAGGAGCAGATTTATTATGTAATACAATCAGAAATGCTTTTTCCATGTTTTGTGTTTATTTTAGGGCTCATCTCTTCCGCCTCCAACCTCTCTGCCCAAAAACATCGATGCCTCTGGGACCAAATCTGAATTGTTTTATTTCCATATAGAGGAAATTCAGTTTGCAAGCTGAACATAATGAGCACAGAGCAGCAGATTGCACATTTGAAACTGAACAAGACTGTAGAAAAACGGAAATCAAGTGCATAACTGAATGGATTTACAAGATTTTAATTAAATTGAGTTGCATGCTGCATGTTGCTGCAGGTAAGGAATGCATGTTATCTGCATGCTCTTGCAAGCTGCAAACAAAAAAGAACGAATTTTGTCCAAGAACTGAAGAAATGTTGTGACTTTTGGAGCTTTGGATAAAAGTGCATCATGGGTCAAGTGGCCAAACTGCAAAAATCACCATATTGTCACACTTTCTGCAACATACTAGATCCCAGATGCTGAGATAAGAACGCACCTGGCAGCAAAAGTAAAATAGTCAATATTTCATCCTGATATTTGAGGATGAAGTGCGAGAGAAAGTAGGATCAGGTAAAGATTCATAGACTTCAGAAGGTGTTCTCATGCCAAAAGATAATGAAGACAGCTGCTTACCCAAACACGCGTTAATGAAGCCATACCAAACGCACCCAGCGCGTCCGATCAACCAGCGCCCCTGGGTGCTGGCTGCGAAGCTGAACGGGGTGCCCAGCACGCTGACCAGCAGGTCGCTCACCGAGATGCTCACCAGCAAGAGGTTCATGGGCGTGCGCAGAGCCCGGTACCGGCAGAACAGCGTGATCACCAGGAAGTTACTGAGGAACCCGACGGCACCGATGAAGCCGAGGCACACCGCCACCACCAGGTGCCCCGTCGGGCTCAGGGACGGAGGCGGGAGAGAACCGGAAACCTCCTCGTACGCGTCTGTCGCCGCGGTGCCGCCGGCTGCTCCCCCGGGACAGTGCGCACAGCTCAGGCTCACGTTGGAAATGATCATGCCGGGCTGTTTGGACCTGTCGGAAGTTTGCACCGCGGGACGGAACCATCCGGTCTCGGTGCTTTCTCACTCGGTCAACTCATTTGGAGAAGCGGTGGCGCACGGGGGAACGTTGCGCTGCAGCTTGCGCGCATGTGGCACCTCAGATTGAAGAAATTTGTAAGCTATCCAGTCCGAGACTTGGCGAATGAATGAGGACTCGGAGAGCAGATGCCGGTGTCCTGTTAGATCCGCCCCTCCGCCGTGCGCTCCGGGGAGAGGTGCGCTCCTTTCTTCTTGCGCGGCCACCGTTCAGCGATAAGTGCGCCTGAGCTTTTATCACCCACGGCGCCTGTAAACGCGCTTGGGGACAAAAAAACCTCAACAGGAGGTGGTGGAGTGATGTTTGTGTGCGTGTGTGCGTGTGCGTAATAGTCTCAAAAACACCGTCAGAGCCTCACCACGAGGCTACCTGCATCATAACAACACTCAGACAACAGAGTTAAGGGACTGAAGCACTGTGTGGCAGGTGATAAGACACCTCAGGTCGATCTGCATTTAGACACGTATTTAACAGACATGAGAAATCACTGATGTCTCATGTCAGGAGGAAATCCATAAGAAGCCTGGGCAGGAGATCAGCATGTCAGATCCTGTGGGGGTGAGAGAAGCTCATATGTGAAATACTCTGATCTGCAAGCTGAGCATGGACAGATGCAAAAATGGAAATGTATTGGCTGATCTGGTCAGAGTTGACTGTCTTGGGTCAGAAGCTAATTAACTGTCAAACTCACAGGAATTAATGTTACAGTCTCCAGCGTCCAGCCTGCTTTCTGTCACTTGAGGCTCTTATCTTTCTGCTGCTGCTCTTATTCCATCTGCACAAGTGTTTTCCTCTCCATCTTCCACTAGAACATAAAGACACACTTTATCATGTCAGAGGGAGTTCTTGGAAAGTTTTCGTGCTTAAAAAAGAGAAAGAAAAGTGCGGCATGTTTACGTTTTTACTCTACATCTGGCGGTTAGATGTCAGAATGTAAAACTACACTTTAAATACAAACAGCCTCAGTTCTTTATCGTGGGATCTCTGACATGTTGGAAACATTCCTAAGTGCTTCTGCTCCATTTGGACATCATTTCATTACATAATTCACAAGATGAATCTCCCCACTTTTGCAATATCACACAAATGTTCTCCTGGATCCAGATGGGGTGACTTGGGAGGCCGCCGGACTCTGCTTCGGTAGCAGCCATTAGAAGATGGTAAACTGCGGTCATGACTGGATGCACATTGGCACCAACAATACTCGGAGGGCTCCCGGCATTCAAACCGTGATCGATTGGGGGCCCAAAGTGTGCCAAGAAAACACCATCACACGCCCCCAAGAAGCAGCCTGGACTGTTGACACAAGACAGCCTGGGTCCATGGCTTCATTGCTGCTTAACTTGCTGAACCATCTGTTGGCCCCCCCAGACCAGACCAGGCTATGCTCTTCAGCCGTTGAGTTTGAATCTCTGTCCTCTGCAGCCTCAGATTTTATGCTCTCAGCTGACAGCAGTCTGCTGTGGCTCTGGGCTGTTTATTTCTGCTCAGCACTGTCATAAAGATGGGTTATCTGAGGTAACCTTTGTGTCAGATCCAGTCATTCTCTTCCAACATTTCTCATCAACAAGGCGTTTTCATGTGACTGGGTTTTTTTTCCCCGCAACATCCTGAGTAAAATCTAGACGCCGTTCAAGTTCAGAATGATTCAAAGAAGCCCGTCTGGCACCGACAATCACTCTGATGTCTGACTGTGAGCTGAAGCACCTGCAGGATTCTTTGGACTGCTCTGCTGGCACCTGATTGGATGAATGGGTAATTGCGTGAAGCAGGTGCTCCTAATGAAGTGTCTGATAAATGCATGCAGGTTGTTTGGAGAACAGATGAGGATTAATAGAAGAAACAAGGAAAACATAAGGAAATCTGTGGTCAACTTCACACAAATTTTGTCATCGGATGTGATTCGCTCCAAACTTTGCTGCAGATTTTTTAGGAAATAAGCTTTTATAAGTCTCTCCATCTGCACCTATTGTGCACATGAGCTTCTCAAGCTGTTGCCTGCACTTAAAAGTAGAGCCAGTCACACCAATTCAGTACAGTTTTTGTCAAAAATCACTGCACATTTCCTCACAGTCCGCTGAAAATAATTTGTACCGGCCTGACTCTGGAAGCAGGAAACAAACAAATTGGGACATTCTCGATATCTCCCCCTCGATCGCTCTCCACGCTTTTTATTTGTTTCCCACCAGAGAGGATAGCAAAAGAAAAGAAAAAGCATTTAACAAAATATGACGCTCTTGCCTCAGAGCTGTTGTTTCAAAGCGACGCCTATTAAACCTGACATTTGGCACAGCTGCATCATCCGTCCACTGCTTCTTCTTGTAACCGATCACTCAGTAATATCTCAGTGCTGGTGACAGCTTACAGTACGTATTTACTTTAAAATTCAGTTCACAGCTTGGTTTTTCCATCTCTGATCATCAGGGCCGATTCTGCTCGACCATCTCTGACTTGCCTGAAATCTTGTTTATCATAAGTTAAGGATGTTTAAATGGTGTCTGAGAATTAGTTGCTTGATATATTGAATGCTTTCCTTTTTTTGCTCATTAAAATCTGAGGCTGTTTGGATGACAGTTCCTCGAAAACCATCAAAGACAAATCCCTGAAATTTTCACTGTTATTTCTCATCAATGCATTGATTCAGATTTCTGTTCTACTTGGATCAAACTACCAATAAAACTGTTTTTGTGGCACAACTTATTATACCTGCTCACTTAGTTGTACAATTTTAACGCAAATATGTTTTTTTTTTTTTCATTTTTCTGACAGAGTAATTTAAATTAAAAACTATTCTGTATGTTTTGTTTTGTATTATTGTAACATGCAAATACATATAGTTGAGAAAATATCAGTAGTTGACTTCTGCATCATCAATGTTTTTGTTAATTTGAGTATAAAGATGAAACTTTTCATGAAAAGTTCGTTTTTTTCATATTTTATCTCACCGATAATCAGAGACTATTTGATCTACTCGTCCGAAGTTGCAGATTTTGAATCAAGGACATGATGAGAAAAAACAGAGAAAATATCAGGCTTTTATCTTTATTACTCTCTGAGATATTTATCATTATATTCATCCAAACATTGCCTAAAATTTCAATCGGCACAAAACACAAGCTGAAAGGGAGTCGACAAAAAAACTTGACCTCAAAGTATTTGATTATCAAGTCAAAACTTCACACATATCTTTGTAAACATACATTTTTTATGCAGTGAAAATGGTATTTAAAAAAATATTTTACATAATCAAAGACTCCACCTGTAAGACTTAAACCATCATGTGGCACATCAGCCGAGTAAGTTCGAGTCCAACCAGCGGCTCATTTGCTGCATGTCCTTCCCTCCACTCTTCTCCCGACATTTCCCCGTCTTTCTTCCCTTTCCTGTACAATAAAGGAGAAAAAAAGAAAAAAACACTTTATAAATGCTTCTGCAGATGGTTTCAAGCTAATCGGCAAATCAGCAGATGACACAATCAATAAACAAGAAGCAGTTCGTCTTTAGGCAGTGAAGGAGGAAACTGGTAAACAGGGATGAATACACAGTAAGAAGAAACTGATAAATGTAAAAAACATAATAATGATGATATTCTAGCAGCTGGTGAGTCAAAAACATAATGATAAATAATAGGGGAAAACAACTTAAAATGTGTTTTCCCTAAATATAAAAAGAAATCATTTTAATAATGTTTAATGAAAACGACATGTGTACAACGAGAAGATAAATATATACAAATAGAATTACTGTATTTTGACAGATTCATTTCATCCTTTTGTTGGGAAAATGTCTGTAATTATGCAAGATGTCTCTCATAAATAAATCTGTAAAATTATTTCATTTTCTGCCTGATTTCACTGATTATAGCTCGTCTTAAAACTTTAGATAAAACTCACACTTCTTTGAATTTACAATAAATTCAGTGAATGTATTTTAACAGTGTTTTTGTCAACAAAATGGAAGTCTTATGTTATTTACAGTTTTTACTGGTGACATTAGACATGCAGAATCACTTTCTATTTGTGTGCTCTTTTTTTAAAATGAAAAAATAAAAAAGGAAAACTTCCATAAAATTACTGATTTCCTTTTTAAAGTGTAGTTTAAACCCTCCAGTTACCAGCTTTATAAATACTTCATGCAGATGAAAAGCCTTCTTGCTCAATATGTGATGCAACATGTCAAGTGTGAGCTCCACAGGGTGTGTTTAAGGTTATGGGACAGTGGGACAACGATGCCATTATTGAGTTTAGGATGAATCATTCACTTGACAAACTGTGACAACAGTGAAGATGCTCGTTGCTGCTTCCGAGAGCCCGAGGTGATGTTTTCAAACAGCTGAAGAAGACGCTGCAACCGTCAAGTTTTGCTTCCAAATTGGCGTAAATACTGATGATTTTATTTTTCTATTGATCAAATAATCTATGAATCGACTGGTCAACTAGATCCAACAGCAGTGGATCCTTCTGGAAGACTCATGGACAAACCCCATGATGTAGCCCTACATCATCTTTAATGACGGTTTCCTTTTATATATTCCAACAACATCTACACGAGGCAACATAAATCAGATCTGGACATAAACTCGAGCCTCAAGTTTGACAGCTGTACTTTCTGTCTTATTGCACAAAATCATGTGAGCATGACATCTTCAGACAAGCAAACAGTCGATCCTCTTTGCAGCAGCAACTACAGATAAAGATCAGCCACATGGAGAAGACGACCTCCTTCAGATCCACCAAATCAGAATCAGAGTTTCCAGATATGAAGTCTGCTGCTTTCTTTGCTCTAGAAGCGTGTGGTGCCATCATGCAAAGATCTAAAGAGCTCGATGAAGGTGCATGAAGGGCCGAGCAGCTCGCAGGCATTGATTCGACCATGAAGCGCGCCTCATATCAAAGAGCGCATGAAGGTAAAGGGAGGCCATGTGTCTGAAAGGTACACCAGAATTGAGCTTTTTTGCAGCAAATCCACAAAATTACGACTGGAATAGAAAAGATTGAGAGCTGGTACATGCAAGAAAACCTTCAAACATCTTGTGGAACTTTGCGAGACGTGTGACTCAAACGGACAGTCATGCAAAACACCTACAAGAAGTTGGTTCTGCTAAAAGAGGCAAGCTTCGGATGACGGAAAAATATTAATATTTCACCTGAATAAATGATTGAAAAGCCAATCTAGAAGACACTAGCTTGTTTAAAACAGGATCCCATATCTGCTTGTTGAAACAAACACCTTCCATGTGACGCTCTTATTTTTCCACGTGAATGTAAAAAGCACACGACGCCCTTCGATGTCACTGGATGTGTTCAACCCATCGAGTCAGGGGCTGAATTATTTGCACAAAAACGGCGCTCATTAGGAGGCATTAACACGAGTATTTTATGCTTTTAAACAAAAAGGACCAATAATGTCATTTTCAGCTGAGAGCGCTCGTGTGAAACGATGAAGGCTCTGCTGGCTCATTATGCAGGACAGACACTTTTATTTGATTTTTTTCCTGCTCTCGCGCTCTCTCACGCCCGAGTCTGTTTCGCTCTTCCTTTGATTTCGAATGTAACCTTGCCAACAGGTGCGGTCCGGTGGGAAATTAATTATTAATTAAACAAAATGAGTTAATTTAATGAAATTTGCCTCATAAAACATGCAGCAGGGTTCATAAAAAAAAACTTAAATGTAGGACACACTCCCCACACTTCTGTCTCCCGAGAGAGCCCGCTGTCAAGAATGTGTAATTTTTTCTAATCTTTGGTGTTATAATACATATAGCTGTGCAATCAGCGGCTTCTTTACGGCTCCTCATTAATATTAATGTGATTATTAATGCATTAATAATCACAGGTTTTCCTACCTTTCCCCATCATGTCGAGTCAAATTAAAATGACTCGAAAAATGAATAAAATATTATAAAGTTTGACATAATCGTCTCAAACTTTTTGAAATTTGGGACATTTGTTAACCGTAAAATCTCAAAAATTTATTTATATAGCATCAAATTACAGCAAAAGTAATCTTAAGGAAGTTTGCATAATACATTATTTTTAAAAAAAAATGAATGAATAATAAGCTGTAATGAATGTACTGATAATAACGCTAAAAATAATTTTATAGTTTTAAAATGTACTTTAAAAATAATTTACTGTTATTTTACAGCTTTTGCTAATTTGTTAAATTACAGATATCTAGTAAAACACAAAACTGTAAATAATGTCCACTTTAAAAAAAAAAATCAGTATTTTTACAAACTAATTCATTCAGCGTTTGCCTGTAAAATTACATTAATATCACAGCATTTAAATCAGCCAAAAACAAAATGTATTCACAGACGTTTGTTGTTGTTCTTTGAAGAAAAATTCTGTATATTCATGATTTAAAAACTAAAATATTTAGTTGTTGTTTCAACCTTCATTCCTTGTATTTTCAAAAATGGTTATTAATTGTTTTACTATGTTTGACTGTGAAATTACATAATTTTTATTGCATTTAAATACACAAATATATATTTTTTTTTTACAGATTTCTGTTTTTTCTTTTTTTAATAAAAATACTTTAATGTTACAGTATTCCAACATTTATAATGTGTTTTTTTGGGCACCCTTGTTGCCAGATTTTTATTGTTTTATTCTGGGATTATTGTTTGTTTTTTTTTTTACAGTGTAAAGTCAACACTTTATATCTATCCATCCATTGTCTATACACTGCTTAATCCTTAATCCTACACTTAGAGACAGACAACCAAGCACACTCACAGTCACACCTACAGACAATTTAGAATCACCAATTGACCTCAACATGTTTTTGGACTGTGTGGGAGGAAGCCGGAGAACCCGGAGAGAACCCACGCTGCACGGGGAGAACATGCAAACTCCACACAGAAAGATCCCAGTGCCCCCACTGAGACGCGAACCGGTGACCTTCTTGCTGCGAGGCAACAGTGTGACCAACTGTTCCACCTTGCAGCCCCAACACTTTACAATATATTATAAAGAGCGCTTCAGTGATTTCCTTTGAGCAGCACTTGGCGACAACACGAGGGGAGGGAAAAAAAAGTTCTTTTTAACAAGAGGAAACCTCCAACAGACCCAGACTCAGGGAGGATGAGGGGGGAGTGGAGAAAGAAGAGATAAGATGAGCAGCGAGAAACAACAAAACAAGACGACAACAGAAACTAAGCTGGTTGGTGGAGCCACAATCCACGGATCAGAAACATGCGACTCTGGAAATACCTGCAGAAAGGTGCCGGGAGAAAGAGGAAAAAAAAACACAAATGACAAGAGAGAGACGACTCAAAGTTATTATCATACAACAGCCAGAGAGGAGAGGTGCCCAGTGCATCATGGGAAGTCCCACAGCAGTCTGGACCTACAGCAGCATAACTAAGGGATGGTTCGGGGTCACCTGAGCAGCCTGAACTACGACAAGAAGTAAAGTTTTAAGAGTAATTTTCAAAGCGGAGAGAGTGTCTGACTGCTGAACCCAAACCGGGAGCTGACTCCACAGCAGAGGAGCCTGATAGCTGAAGATCAGCCTCCTGCTCTGCTTTTAGAAACTTGAGGAACCACAAGTAAGCCTCCGCTCTGAGAGCAAAGTGCTCTATTGGGATAATATGGTAATATGAGGTATTTAAGACACGCTGGAGCTCGGTCATTAAAGCTCCGTGTGTCCACTGAAGCATTTTTAGTCCGCTGAAAACTCCAGGCGCTCTGGTGAAGACGCCCAGCTGGGAGCACTTGAGCACGCTTTCAACAGAAATGTTCTCCCAAGCATGTTCTCTGATAGTCTGGGGGATGTGATGTGTTGAAGACGCGGACACTCTGAGAGCAGCAGAATTAACGTCTCCGCCTTTATTGTTTAATTGTTGTTCGGCACAATGCGACAGGCGGTCGGTGGGTATTTGTTCGCGGCTCTCCTCCGCTGTGATTGTGCAGCGTTTTACCCAAAGCTGAACACTTTTTAACTCTCGGGAACCAGAATAAACCGGAAGCAGGGCAGAATACAAGCCTTGCCTCATTACCCTGCCAGTATTGTTGCCATAAAGCAGTAAAAACGCTGCAAACAACTGAAAAAGTAGGCTGGCTTCAGGAAAAAACGCTTCGGTAGACACACCTTCTAAGAGTTTTGTATGTGAGGAGAAGGAATTTATGCATAAAATACGGAAGAAATCTGTCACTGCAGCATTTCGTATCAACTGGATGCTTTTCAGTGAATTATTGGGATAATAAAGACAGACAGGATGTTAGGGATCCACTTTATGTGTGAGCTAAAGGACACATCCTGCTCAAAAAGACCTCCAAGGTTCCTCATCGTACAACTGGAGGCCAAAGGAAAACCATCCGAGTATCTATAAGGTTAAATACATTTTTTAAAAAACATTTCATTTCTGTGTAAAAGGCTGGCAGACGTGTGTGTTCGTGTGTGTGTGTGATGGAATCTGCCAGCGTGAGGTTTGTTGACATTCAAAGGAAATCATCAAAGCTTCAACTTGCGAGCGAGAATCAAAGGAATCGCGACGTGGAGACCGAAACCTTTCCCACCTCCCAACCCGACGTTTTAGAAAAGCGTTTGATTCGCAAACAAACTGAACCGATGCCGAAAAAGAAAAAAGAGACGCTGGAAAGGACGTCTGACGCTGATGTTCAAGAAGGAGAAGTGGGAACTCAACGGGGTCTTTGTCCTTGAGGTGCATCGACAGTTTGCCTGATTAGTGAACAGACTGATTATAGGATTGATTAAAAGGTGCCCAGTGATTAGTTGACCAATTCACTGACTACATAGAGCAGTTCAGGCTGTATTTATAAATAGCAATAATTGGTTAAAGGGGGATTGTATGGACTGGAGGCTTCTGAGGTTAATGGATGAGAAGAAGAATGTCGATTGTCTGTAAAATACTCAGACAGGGAAGAAGGACAATTTCATTACTACTGGGGATGAATTTTTGCAAAAACCGTGGAGGAACTTTCTTTTGTTTCAAGCATGAATCAAAGAAAATGTATCCCCCTTGTGTATAAGTTGGTAAAAGACTCTCTAGATGCGTAAAAGTTTAATAAAAGTTACCTTAAAGCAGCTTATCTGAGAATATCAGAGCTCCACTGAGCATCTTTACTCATCCATCCATGCAGAACTTCCTGCCAACGATCATCACAGCGACGCGCCAAAAATAAGCCCTCAGAGGAGCCGCGGGAGGCCACGTTTACTGTACGTCGATGTCAGCGCCTGATTTATCTGCTGATAATCTGATTTATCTACTCACTCTACAAGATGAATACCCTCCCGCCAAGCCCGGTTACTCACGCAGCGAGCCAAGTAATTCACCAACCAACCCACAGGATACACGACTGACTCACCGACATTAGCCTCGGACTGCTAATCACCAGCTGAGGGACGGCGGTGACGTCAGCATCCGGTGGGCTGCGAGGTTGGCATGTCAGCAACGTACATGGGTTTATTGAAAGGATAGATCCTTAAGACGTAGCGTCTCATCTGCAAGACGTTACGCAACAAACGCTACAGATACACCTCCAACCTCGGCTACTGGAGGAAAAAAATAGATCAGTCACAGAAGCGTAGAATGCAACAGTTATGTCAGCATCTGAAGCCCTGATGAACTAAAAACACTCAGATCAAAAGCATGAACAGGTTGCGTTTGAATAAGGAAATAAAGACGACACAAAGCAGCGAAAAGAGGTACATATAGAGGAAGATTATTCCAATCAGAAGGAGTTTTACATTGAAATAACCAACAAAGAGAAAAGGGAGGTTGCAGCTGTGACGATCTTTCAAAAAGGAAAGACGGTTAAAATGAAGTGAACCTACTGAAACTGCCTTCTGGACTTAGGTTGCAACCAGTTAAGTGATTCTAATAAGAGAGTGTTGAGTTCTGTACAGACGTCTCAAAGCAAATCTGCATATTGAGTCAGAATTAAGAAGTCTAACAAACAATGTGCTGTCAAGAGGGGTAAAACCTTGCTCATTTTGGTTTTGGCTGGTTAATTAAAAAATTACCAGAGATGGATAAATCATGTTTTTATACAACCAACACACACCAATAAAGTATCAAAGTCTGCTTCTACCATTTCCGGTTCTTGTACTTCCACTGAAATTAGCAAAAGTGAAATGTTTCAACTCGCAAAAGACAGATGTTAGTTGTAAAACGTGCAAGAAAAGTTGCAACATGCGACAAACTCTATGCAGTTTTTTCTGTATGCTACAAGTAATTAAGAGAAGGCTGAATTAGGCACACACAGCTCATTAACTGAAAAACAGTTAAAGAAATGGATTGCATGTCGCTGAAACACTCTTAGCGATACGCCTCCAAGAACACACATCCAGACTCTGAAAGTTAGAGGAAGACCAACTTCTGACAAGGACCAGAACCACGACCCGCCCAACTCTGTGCCTGCATAAAAGGTCCATGTGGCATTAAACCTCATGGTAGGACGTGTCCATCGCACCCGTAGGCTTCAAATTCTTCAAAATCTGGCTTTGATCATGTCTTTCGAGGGTACTTCAACAGGTTTCTTACCACACTAGTAAACATCACAGGAGAAAGATAGATTGTTCTTGTATTATTTTTCAACATAGTTGACCTTTAACTTTAATGTTCAGGCTTTGCTATCCCTTCATGAAGGAAGATCTCATCTTAAACCTCAACAGCATGTATGACTTCATCAACACTGAAAAATGGCAAACATGCACGTATGATTTGAGAAACAGAAGTCAGATGGTGCAGGTTGGGCGATGGGGCAATAGTTCACATTTAGCTGCCTCTGTGTAGACAGATGCATTGTCCTGCAGCAACAACAGCCATTTTCTGACCTCCCTCTAACCTACTAATTTAAACAATTAAACATGTCAGTATTTGTGGACATCTATACAAGGCTTTTTAGTGTACAGTTATGTCCTAAAATGGGAGTTGTGCCCCTTGTTTCTGGGTTGTACCCTCCTACGTGGATGAAAACGCATTTAGATCTTCTGTTAGGACTTGAGTACAAACATCATAAGTGATCATAAAAGTAGGACCTGCCCCCCTCAGTGCAGATGAATCCCCAGATGGAAGAACCCCAACCCCAGAAGAACCCTAATTTTGAAACTGGTGCAGCTTCTTCATTATGTGGACGATGAGGCGCAGATCAGAGTCTATACACGAATACTGTGAGAAGTTAAATCTATTAGAAAACACCCACTGTACATGAACTACCAGCATTTAAAGGCTCCAAGTTGACGGCTGAAAATCCTGATTTATGCTCAACTGTCAAAAAAGAATTGAAAAATACCTTAAATTCTGGTTAATATTTTTAATTCTTCCAACATTTATGCAGCCACCAATGTGACTTCTTTTATTCCAGTTACTTCTACATCTTGCTAACTGCACATTGTTTTCTATAAAGGCACTATTTGTGGAGGAGAAGTTCGCGTTTGATTTATGCCCCTCCAGTGACTCCGAACACAGACACAACAAACAAATCTATTTAGCCAATATTGCTCATGCAAGATTAAAACCCAGACATGGACTCGGCCACTTTCACGGGATCATGAAGTTGCCACAAAGTGCATGAAATCAAATGCAAACAGATGGAAATGGAGGGTAAACCGTGTCTGCAGCCGCTGCAGGCAAACTCCTGGCATTTCTAGGTCAAGTGGAGACGCCGAAGTGGTGCGAATACATTAAATCTGATATTGTGAATCACTTAACAAATATTACTTCAGCATGCAGCGGCGGCTCTGACGGGTGAAGGTTAAGAGATTAAGCGAAAAGCTCCGCGACTTTTCTGACAAATTCACAATAACGTGGCGCGGATGGCACTTATTCCATTATCTGCGAGGAGGGAGAGGGAGCGCTTTTATTTAGCTATTTAGCGAGAAATACATTAATGCGGCCGGTTAATGTTCTGATTAATTTCCAGCAGCACGCGGACATTTTGCCAATGGAGCTCATTAACGGTTTCATTAAGGAGTATTGACTGGAGCTGGGGAGGGAGACAGAGTGCAAGACGGAGTGAATCGAGGTGAGCACGGCAACGTACGCCGTTAATTAGTGTCTATTGTGAAAGCTTGACACGGGAGCTGTGTACGTGCTAATTGAAAAGTAAAAATTCAAGAGTTTGTTTTGTTTTTTGGAAGATGCAAGCGGCCAGTCGGGTTTCCACTTAAGAAAATCTTTGAGGAAGTGAAGAGGCAGGAGAAGGTGCACCGCTGATGAGGAGCCGTTGTTCCCGGATATAAAAGACAGAGAGAAATGTGGGAGTCGGGCTTTTGTTGTCATTGTTCGCTATCTTGTATTGAGCTGCTTTACCGCACAGGCCTGAAAATGATCCATTTAAAGGCGATGTGACTCACAAAGAGGCAGAAAACAATGTGTTAAATCTCAAATCAAAGCAATAATATGCAACTTTTTTTTTTTTTTGGCATTAATAATATATAAGCGGGGTTTATTTTAAGACTCTAGGTGCGTGTGGACAAATGAACTCAGATTTAAAGCAGCTTTGATGTTCCGAGCATTAAGAGATGCACATAAATATGCATGGGAGACGCTCAGTGGCCGACAGCAGAAAGAAACACCGAAAAAAAAAATCTAAATACGCCATATATATAAGACCCAATTAAGCTCTGAAAGCTGTGCTGCAGATGTTGTAGCTTTCACCGTCTGCTCCTCCTCCAGCGCTCATGGCGGCTGATCACCTCTGCCTCCGGCGAGACGTCGTCTTAAGAGCATCAACATGAGCGACAGGTGTCGAGGCAGGAAGGCGGGATTAACAGTGTTTTCCTGCCTCAAGGCCAGAATGTTGCCTCGATCAATTAAGAGGACAAGGACGGGGAATAGAGGTGTCCAAGTTTTCCTCGTTTTTTTTCTCCTCCTTTGTTCCTTTTTTCTTACGCAAAGGTGATTTCAGTCAGATTCAAAGAATTTCATCTTCAGTTGAGGTTTTACTTTACTTACACTTGTAGCATGAACTAAAATAACAGCAGCTGGGATAATAAATACAATTAAGTAAAGAAAACAATCATTTTCTAGTCTTAATTTAAGTCAAGATTATCTGTATTTTGTATTTTTGTAATTGATTGATTAATTATTTTTGTCTTTCAAACATAAAAATGACCTATAATATAGAATAATAGATATAATTATCATATAAACTGTTTTTTTGACAGATTATTGATGTTTATAGATATTATACACTGATGTGATACGTATTTGTTGTAAAATCCTCCACAACATGCAGGTTATTTCTCAGTTAACATACAAATCTGTGCAAAACTACAGAAGTAAAACTTATTTCTTCTGTAATTGTCACAGCATTAAAGCTTAAACCTCACAGTTTTAAATTTATTAAATAATCAAGAAATATTTGTGAAATTAAAATAAATTATTATATGTATTTTAAGAGTCTTTTGTCCAAACATATTAAATTTTTTTTCTCTTAATTTTTTTTATGGTTATTTTATCGTTACTTCACATGATCGTAAATTCACAGAATATTTGTGTAATTTCACTGATGTTTTTGTGAATTTCAAAAATACATAAAACCATCTGTAAAATAAGAGGAAAAGTCCCGTAAATCCTAAATATTACAGATTTTTGCTGCCTGGATCACCACTAGATTTTTTTTTGGAGGTGCAGAAATGTGGTTTCCTCACAGACCACATGAATTACAACCTGCTACTATGGAGCTCCTGCCCATTGATACCAAACAAACACTGCCTACAACAGCTTTAACTGTAACTAATGAACACATGCAGAGACATTGCTGGTTCATAAATAGGATTTTCTGCATCTTACTGCTACTTTAACAAAACTGTGATGTTTGTGAAGTGTTTTTCTTCATGTTATGGTCAGTTTAGCCCCTCTGACAGTGAGCTAGATACGACATAAAAGTGATGAGATAAATACAAGTTCACAGCCTGCTCCTGTTGTGCAGAACAGAGTGTGTTACAGTTGTGTGTTTTAGTGAGCTCTTGCACCGTCTTGTTCTTGTGTAAAGTGTATAAACGTCTGTCTTCAGTGGCAAAAGTTTACCTCAATGTTTGGTCGGAGTCGTGGTAGGTTTGACCATTTACTGTCTCACTTCTTCATTAACATGCCGGTGAAAACTGTAAATCAAAACGATACAAAAATATTTAATATCTGTGCTCTAAATGTACGAAGCAATGAAGAACAAAATAAATCTATACTGACGTCCTGCACTGAAGTCGGCAGTTCAGTGACTACAAGCCTTGCTGTTTGCTAAACAAACCTGTTTTAAACCAACTTATCAAATAGAATTTTTCACAAAATCACCTCCAACATATATATATAAATATAAATATAGTTACATACATATCTGTCTGGAGTTAAATATTGAACTTACAGTGTTGCCTCCATGATGCTTCTGATTCTGATGCTTCAAAGTGGATCCCTACTTCTTAGAACATGCACCACAGGTTGGACCAGGTAGGAACGTAAGCAGGAAGTGACCCAACAGGAAATGACTCAACAGGAGTGATGACCTTGCATTCAAAAGTGGAAACAAATACACATTTTACAAATTAGATGTTTGTTAATAAATAAAGATAATATATGAAAGTTAAAAAGTTGCTAAGTGCCCAATGTACATTTACAATTCCCAATGGACCTGCAGAAGCAACTCTGTCCCAAAGTCTGCAAGAATCTCTATAAACAGACCCGAGCATGTCGAGTATCTTCACTGGAGATGGGAGTTGGGTCTGCATCTACCACCTAGAGACCAAAGAAGGTGCGTCAGGTCAGGATGCTCACGTGGTTCTGCTCCGTGAATTCACCTCCACAGTGCATACAGTTAATTTCAAGTCCTGCTGTAACATCCTGAGGCGTCGTACGGAGAACATTCAGCGCAAACCACCTGAACTGCAGCATAATAACATTCGAGAGCTTCATCATGACAACACACAGGCGCTCACAGCGACTTTAAATCGCACACATACTTCTTTTGGCTACACCTGCCCCGCTCAGCAGATTTGGCTCCCTGCGACTTCCTCCTCTACTTCAAAATAAATTTCAAGATCAAGGGTTACCGTTTTAGACACAGTGGAGGAGATCCAGCTTGTGTCGCAGATGGTGCTTGATGCACTTACAGAACGAGACTTCCAGCGAGCGTTCCAGGCTTGGCAGGAGAGCGGCGACTTGTGTGCAGCTGCACAAGGTCAACACTTCGAAGGGGACAGCAGCCAAATTTGAATCAAGTGTGGATTTCTTCTCCTTTTTTTTTTTTGGTCCACGCTTCTCTGTGACAGTCACTTTATGTTAGTGTAAGACGAGTACCTCAAATTCAACATGTTCAGACAGTAAAATAACTGATAAGCGTGATTATTTTCCCCCTCTTGTGGCTTATTTTGACATTTTCCTCATTAGAACATCCAAAAGCAGCAAAGCTAAGTGTCATGTTCTCCTATGTGAGCTGGCCAGAACCTGTGCCTCTTATAAACAGAATCCACACGTCTATCATTTATACCTGTTCAACGTTCTGCTCACACTGTTCTCCAGAGTTGATCCGACTAACTAATTAGCATCAATCAACAACACAAACAGCGGCTCACAGGTCAAGTCCAGCCTTCCACATGTGCTATTAATATCCAAAATAGGAGCTAAAGTTTAATAATTTGCAGCAGAACTTTGACAAAACGTCTCAGAACAATGCAAACGAGGCGGGTGAAAGATCCCAATAAATACAACCTTGTAACATATAATCATCGACGGTAATTTGCATCTCAGCCACAAACCGGCGTCGACAGAAGTACAGGCTGCCGTGGCTGTTGGATGACAAATGACATTCAAATGCAATTGATTTGCACAAACAGTCGCTTTACTTTTGAACTCTTACCTAATTTCTATGTATTGATTTTTTGTGATTCTTTTAGCAAATTGTTGGGTTGTCCCGCTACGCTAAGGAGGTTTGGATCAATACGGTGGTTTGTTTGTGCCGTTTATTCTGCTGTAACCTGATTCACTGATTTAAATGCATGTTTTAAAAGTAATCAGGTTATAATGCATGTAAATATGTTCCTACTTTAACCCGTTCCTCCCGGTAATCTGCTCTCTGGTGCATGTAAATGTTGTCATCGCTTTAATTAATTGATCAAACTATAAATCATCTAATATTCCCAAAAGGGCGGCATCATTTTGAGCTTGTGCAAAAACAAACATACACCAGGCTGTTCCTTTGGGTATTCACAGCCTCACATGCTGCTTTAAACAGCAAATAACCAAAGACTTTTTTTTCTTTATCAAGATCAGAAGCTTTTGGTGTTCCATGTGGATGATTTTTTTTTTCTCCTGCTGTCAGGCCAGTAAACTGATGATTGAACAGGAGAGCAAAGAAAAGGTAACGAAGGTTGAGCTACACATCCTTCAATCAAGGTTTTTTAGATTAATTCTCATTGAAGACGAGTGAAAATGGCAGGAACATGAAAGGGAGTCGTTTGCTTGTTCCCTCTCCTTCATCCTTTCTTCCGTCCTGCTCAGGTTCTTTCCTCGGCTCTGCCAGGGGGGATTCGTTTGGCTGTGAATGAGTGAGCAGCCGAGTTGGGAAAAGCATCAGTATCCATTTATCCACATCATTACCCACATCTACCGCCGCCGCCGCCGCTGCAGACACACACTGTTCGGTCTCTAATCTCCTGTCCACAAGACGACACTCTGACCTCTGGGAAGCGCTGCCATGTGATTACAGGAGAGCAGAGGACGAGACGGACAGAGGCACACAACAGGGCCGTGGAGGGAACGCGCTCAAACTTTAAGGAAAGACGGGTTCTCCTTGAAAAGCTTCAAAAAGTTAAAGACGTGAAGAATTTTTGCACAGATAGTTATGAGTACTGACCACTGAAGGGCTTGAATTACAGCCTGTTGAGACCCATTTTTATTCAAAGAATTATATTTTAAATAATAATAATAATTGATCAGATTTATATGGCACTTTTCTGGACACTCAAAGTCGCTTTACACTGTCAATTATTCATTCACACACATTCATCCCGGTGGTGGTAGCTACAATCGTAGTCACAGCTGCCCTGGGGCAGACTGACAGAGGCGTGGCTGCCATTCTGCCCCTCCGACCACCACCTCAAACAATCCATTCATACGCATTCACACCAGGCAAGGCGGGTGAAGTGTCTTGCCCAAGGACACAACAACCATGACACAGGTTACAGGGTGGAATTGAACTGCCAACCTTCCGATCACTGACCGACTCACTCTGCCACCTGAGCATAGCTGTTTCATTTTTAAAAAGTTTTTAAAAAGTAAAAGTGATATATTGCAATGTTCAAAAAAAATGTAAAGACTTAAAATACTGGCAAATACCTGTATATTAATGATATATTTATTTCTATATTATGATTTCAATAAGGTGAAACTGTAATTTTAGTCAGTGTGTGGGTTACAGTCAGCATGTTGATTAATGCTTTTTTTCCCCTTTAGTCTCACTAAATATTATCAGTAATTCAACAAAATTAGGAAAATCTGTCAAAAACATTTTTTAAAAATCATCACTTTCTTCCTATTTTTTGCAGTTTTGAATATAGCAACAGTGTCACTGTAGTCAAATGCTGTAAAAGTTAATATTTTTGCCATGTAAATTTATATATTTGAGGGATTTTACTAGTTTTCTGTAGTTTAACGAAACAGGGAAAGGGAACGGGGAAACGAAATCTGTAAAATCTATTTTTTTAACTAAGTTTAAAAAAAAAAAAAGGTTAAAACTTCTCTTTAAAAAAAGTTTTTTAAAAAAACTGAAAAAAGAGAGAGACTTTACCGCCAGTCGAATCCATCCCAAATCTCATTTTCTTGTTTTCCCACAATGGTAGAGCTTTAAGATCACCCAAATTTGTTATAATTTAAAATGATGATAGCTATTTTCTAAGTATGGAAAAAGACACCAACTGTTCAAAGTTTAAAATCGACTGAAATGTTGGTTTTGCCAAGAAAATGTATCGTCGAAATGTGTTTTTAGATCGTTTATCACCAGAAAACCAATGTAATATTTAAACACCTGCAACATTCCAGCTGATTTGCAGGCAACAGCTTTCTTGTGTCTTTAGATGAGTGTTTTTGTCAGATCAATACCACAAAACCCAAAGAAGCTTCAATGCACAATAACAGCGTTTAGTATTTTTAGCAACAACAAAAAAAAAAAAAAGAAGTGTCCTCAACACTTTTTGTCCTTATGTTTGACCTGGAGGTATCGCCCAAGGTCAAATGTTACATCCCCAGTGGAAAGTCTATAAATGGTTTCCCATACAAACAAGGCGTCTATGTTTTCAAGTTACAGTGCAGTCAAAATGTATGACCTTGAGTTTCACCTTGAAATATAACCCAAGGTCACCAATGGAAACCCCAACATGGTTGCTTATCTGCACCAAATGCCATCAATCTACCTTCCACCTTTTTGAAGATATACAGCATTTTGAAAAAGTGACCTTTGACATCTAGCGGAGCCATTTTTTCACTGATTGACCTCAAAATCTAATCATTCAGAGGAGAGGCCATTCCTAGCTCATCTGCAAAACATCAACTTGCTAGACCTTAGCACTCGAGCTAGACACTGTTCAGACAGACAAGATCGATTATCCCTCATCAGGGTCAACTATGAACGAATAATAAAGACTGACTTAATGCAGGTGAAGGTTAAACATTTCCAAAAACATAAAAATCAATAATATATCAAAGCCTCTTCATCTTCTAATGAGTAAGACACAACCACACTTGACTAACATGTTGCTCAGATCTCCACAACACAAATAAAAGCTGGACTTGTAACCAGCCCTGATGCTTTATTTCCTTCCTCAGGACCAGAACTATTGATGTGTTGATTGACAGCAAGACGCAACAAGCAGTTTGGCACGAGTCTCGGTCAGACAGCGGGCAGGACACCAGCATCCCACTGGGACTGATGGGCTTTTCTGTGTCTCTATGCGCTTCTATGACAGCTCCAATGTAGGAAGAAATTAGTCACTGCTCACTTTCCTCTGTGTTGTTCCTTGAGTCAGTTGCACCAAATGCTCACTTCTGTAAAAGACGTGTTCAACTTTTTCGGGCACAGATCTGCAGGGCTCTTCATCTCACATCCAATTAAATTTTAGTAGAGGTTAACGCCGGGGTCAGAAATTAATAAGGGCTCGGGGTGATTTTTTCGCCCCAGGCCCTGAAATTAATAATGAGCCGGGGAAATACTTTTCCTTTGAAGACTTGTCACATATTAAAGCATCAGTGTGACTTCTGTTCCCCCGTGGGCCACGAGAGGCGATTCGGTGGGAGTTTGTGATCAGGTGGGACTACTTTTTGGATCGAAGAGTGCTGGGAATGCAAAACTACGGGAATATAATCTTATATCAAATCATAAAATTCTGCAGCTGGTGGAAACTTTTCACCATTCACGTGTTATTTTTTTTTTTCTCTTCTATTCTTTCTTTACCGTCCAACGACAGGCTCATCAGGTGGACTGCGCTCGTGTTTTCCTCCCTTTCACTCAGTGCAGCCTTGTAGAAGTGAAGCCGATGGACTCAAGGACGATCAGCAGCTTGATATCGAACAATGTCAAAAGCCACAAGGTTAATTTTTCTATTCATTATTGTCCACCGCATAGAGCAGGATTATACAAGCAATTAGCGCAACACCTACAGACCCTGCATGTTTGGTGTGATGCCCACCTTTACATAATAATAGAACATTTGAATGGTGGATATACAGCAGCTATAAACCGTTATATATTCATTACTAGCCCTGCTCCAGCATATCATACAATGCAATATATCTCATTTGCAGAAATGCAGTTATAAAGCATTTAAACCAGGTCAGTATTGTTGAAATCACTCTATGATCTGAAACTCAAATGCTTTTGGCCAACAAAAAGCACCATAGCACCAATTGTCAACATATGTCATCTCATAGAACTTCACAGTGATGTCAAGACCTTGCAAAAGTTTCCTTTGGCTTCCCTTTGAGCAAGAACTTTGTGACAGTGAGAAGGAACCAAAAACTTCCTCTGACAGAACCAGGCTCAGAGAGGGCAGCCATTTGCCCCAACCAGTCGAGGTGAGATTAGGAACAGCGTATATATCTTTCCTAATTAACTTGCAGGTGATCCACTTCAAGACAATTAGGCCTCATCCACACGTCGCAGGGTATCTCACAAAACGTAGATATTTTTCTACGAGTTGACCTGTCATCCACATGAAAACACAGATTTACGGCATTAAAAACGATTCTTTCAAAAACCAAAGTGAAGATTTGAGATCCTTCATTTATGCGTCTGCATGTGGACGTCAATAACCGGGTTTTAGGTTTAGAAATGTCACTGCCTGCGACAAAATATGTTCTTAAATCACATATGTGACCTGTGTTTACATTTGGAAACAGCGTGGACGCCCTCAAAACTGTGTCAAAACTTGTCCAGGCCCAGATACCGCTCCACGTACAAGAACACAGACGAAGGACGACGTTAAGGACGGTTATTTTCCGCCACCTTGCCATTCCACGTCCAGCATGTTCTCCGTCAAAGACACCAACGCTGGTTTTGGGTCTGACCAGGATGCACTGCCAGCTGGTGGAAGAACTTTGAGACGGAAATCATGCTCCTGGAGGAATGGCGTGACAATTTCCGTATGTCCCGGTCGTCGCTCCTGTCGCTGGAGTTATTACATCCTCACGTAGAACATGAATGTGCTTAACAACGCACTCATGCAGTTAGGTGTGGATGAATTTTTTTCTAAAAACGAGGTGGTGTGTACGTAAGTTTTTTTTCTAGATGGAGGAGGCAGGATATTCGGTTTTACAAAAACCCTGTACATGTGGTCTGTACATTTGCTATGGTAAAACACGAACAACAACCTCTGAGCATCAATGACATGACTATATAAATCTTTCTTTTTGTAGCTTGTCTGTGAATCAAATCTAATTTAACCACAGTTGCAGGACCGACACAACTGGACTCTCGCTGGTCAGCCATCAGAAGTGGGAATTTATTTGCCATATCTCTTTCCTCTGGCAGCAACACGAGCCACAAATGTACGAATCCGTTCCACTTCACACAAGCCTGTGTCACATTGGCTTGGTACATTTCTGCCTCAGCCACATACAACAAACTAATCATCTGTGATTTGAGTCACAGTAATAATGCATCCAGTGTTCTCTTCCAGAGCGACAGTGTAGGCAGGCTTCACCCCAAGGGCACCGATTATGAAATTACGTTTTTCTTTTTTCATCAGGGAAAAGTCACAGCCGACATACAGATGGGTGAAAAATTAAAGGGACAATCTGAATGGCAGCTGCTGCTATGGTTCAGGTCCACTTGTTCCCTCAGAACGAAGGGTCACTACACACCATTACAAAGTTGTTCTACATGGTCGTCTGTATGTCATGATGAAACATTTCAATCCTGATGGCAGTAGTCTCCTCCTGGATGACAATGCCTCCATCCATAGGGCACGAGGGGTCACTAAATTGTTTGATTAGGGCAGAAATGATGTGAATCATATGCTATGGCCTTCACAGTCATCAGGTCTCACCCCAACTGTACGCTTGTGGGGGATTTCAAACATGTTAGACACAATCATCATCAAAACACCAGCATTAGAAAAACGGTGTTTCATCCCCCCCATAGAATTTCAGAGACTTGGAGAAGAAATATAAGGCACAGTGAAGTTGTTCTGGTGGCATTGCTAAAGACACGTCATGCTGGTTTATACTTACATTTGCCACCTGTCTGTACATCTTTCATTGTTCATTGCAGTAAATTAGCCATTTTAATGACAGAGCTTGCTCCCTTACGTACAAAGGCTCAACCAACACCATTTTGCAGGGGCACCGTTGCTGCATCC
>NW_007578668.1:288879-311691 GCF_000690725.1 Stegastes partitus | reverse complement strand
GTTGTTGGGGTAATCTAGGTATGGAGACCAGGGCAGGATCATGAGTTGTTGGGGTAATCTAGGTATGGAGACCAGGGCAGGATCTCACGACAGGCGATCATGTGGATTTTGTTTCTGGGATGATATTTTTACTGTTTGAGGACAACTTGTCTGTTAAAAATAGTTTCTACGTGTCACTTTTGAATCGTAGGTTTGCCAGTTCCACTCAGGAAGTATACGACAGGGCTACTGAGTCAGCCAGACTTTGAAATATACTCTAGTGACCAACTATCTGCTACAAAGCAACGAGCAACAAGTAGATTATTTAATGTGTTGACGGAGCTTTAAAGTCTGGACGAGGGAGAGTCTTTTATTTCAGAATTGGGGCTGATGAAGGTATTTTTATGTCTTCAGTATTAGCTTTAACCTAAGACTGATCCTTAGAAGTAAAACACGATTTTAAGTAATTTCTTAGTCAGCAACATTTGTCCTGCTTTCACTGAGAGTACACGCTGTTTCATTTGCCTCTGGGATGCAAGACCACCATCCCAGAAGATCCCAGTTTCTCTTAATTGCGTAAACTCCGTCCAGAAGTCATTAAGCATCAAAGAAGTCTTTGTCCACCTCCTCTGGCCGCTACAGTAGTAAACAGCAAGAGGCTCCACCTGTTGCAAAAACCACATGCTGCAGTTAATCTCCAACACATGTTTTTTTCATATAGAAGCGCCTCCTGGTCGAATTGTCTCAAACATCATTTCTGGTCGTAGGTCATTATTTATCACAAAAGTTTTGTCGTGGTGCTGGTTGCTAGCTAACACTCTCTGCTTGATAACATGAACCGCCTGTAGTCTGAGTAACGTGTCCTCTGGTCGCTACAGTACTAAACAGGATGAAGCTCCACCTGGTGGAACAACGAGGTACTACAACTGGTCTACAATACATTTTCCAACCCCTGAGCACTAAAGTGTCTGACTAATGCTATCCAACAAGGTTCCTGACCACCTATGGAATATTAAGGGAACAGCTTGGATGCAAAAATTCTGTATTTTTTCTTAAAACATATAGACTGGGTTGATTTTAATGACTTTAATGCACTTGAAGTGTGTATTATGTAGAAAAATGGTGTTGGATTGGGACTCGGCAGATGCTAAATATTAAACGACTCAGATCAGCACAAAAAAAACCCTTGATCTAGACCTCCCTAGTCTAGACTGTAAATGTATTTATGCATAATAAAGACCAACCGCAAAGCTTAAAGACTTTCAGTCGTGCTCATTTGACTATGTTAAGTTTGTTGGAAGCGCAGAGACAAACTCTCTGCCCTCATCTCTGCTTATAAGAGCCCTTTTCCTCTGACTTCTAAAGCTTCCCACCTTGTTGTGCATTCATAGTCTGATGGGGTACATACAAATCAGACAGCTCAGGGCTGCATATTGCCTTCTGCAACATCCTCAGAAATCCATTTCTGCTATTGGCAGGACATCGATTCGCTGTGAATGGATGGTGAGTCCAGACGGGGACAGGAGATGATGCTTCGAGACGCACACACAGCACAGAACCGGTTGATAAGTGTCTGCGAGCCATGTGGGCCCTGTCCATTGCAGCACCATTAATCCAATACAATATGTCTGCTTAATGCCGTGTGCCGTGAAGAAAGGCGGCACTTATCATCTTTAACGTCTCTGCTAGGACATGGCTGGGGAGGATCGGCACCAAAAAAAAGGAGAGGGGGGTAATTTAAAGGGTCATTTCATCCACATTACAAAAATAAAACCGTATTGAGGGCGTGCTGTGAAGTGCAGGAAAAATCCCAGGAACAGCGTCGGCCTGAACAACACAGCGAGCCACGTTTGGGAGTTAAAAAACAATATATTTGAAATATAACGAGTCCAACAATACTTATATGGATGTCTTAGATATGTTTTTTCAAACACATTTTTCATTTTGTCGGTGCTCTCTGGTGAGCAGATTATATGAAGTTGTCTCTTAATTATCTCACTTTGTACAATCTTTACTGCGGTTTCTTCTTGTGACCCACAACCATCATCCACACATGCAGCTGATTTATTGGGGTAAAACAAAAATAACAACAGCTGTTAACGACAATAGTTAGATTTTATTGTGACGGTGCCCCCTAGTGGCCATAGTGATTATGAAGGAGGTCATTATAGAGCCACAAAGCAGAACAGGGAGGATGTCGGGGTGGATGGAAGGGTCAGTTAAACGTTGGACTCTGAATCCTGAGCAGTTTCTAAGCGTTTTTTGCTCATTTTTTTCCTCACTGTGGACTCACATTTTAAAGCAATATGAAGGAGGGAGGATGCCGGGGTGGATGAAAGGATCTGTCAAACACTGGACTTTAACTTTTGTCTTGTTTTCCTCACTGTGGGTTCACAGCAATATAAATGCTGCCCCTCTATGGAAACAGCACAACTGTGGCTTGAAGGAGAACCAGCTTTAAAAAAAACCAAAATAAGTTTCCTGTCTAGTGTGATGCAGTTAGAATTCCCAAAGAAACTGGTTTTGCTCATTTAGTACCATTTTAAAACACCTCTAATCAACATTTCAAACATTTTCCAAGTGGCCGTGGCCGTCATGGTGACTCTAGTCAAACAACATCTGTACTCTATAACCTGGATAGTTCAGACTAGAAAGATGAACTTCAGAGTAAAACAGTGACAGAGGATGTTAAATCTGCATGTTTGTCTACAGGTGTGTCAGTATTAAATGGTTCTTTAAAAGTTAAGTGAGAATCCCATTTTCTACTTTCGTCTCCTTTACTTTAAAGTGTTATTTTTGCTTTCCTGTGCAAACTTACAAAGTCCAGGCCAAAGGGATTTATTCCCCCGCCACAGAAAACTCCTCACCTGCCTGAAACGCCTTGTTTGAAGTCCAGGCTTCTTTTTTTTTAAAATAAATAAAAAATCTGCGTCACCTCGTTAGGCATTTGCATAACGCCTGTTCAGCAGCTACTTGGGCCCTTAAACAAACAATGAGCAGCTGCTTTCACAGTCCAGCATTGTTTTCTCTGTAGAGCTGCTTCTGCCAGTGTTATTTCACTAAACTCAGAGATCTGCAACGACAGAACGAACAAGCTGCAACGTCTGGTGATAAAAAACAACAAATGAAGCCTGCAGTTCCCCTAACGTCCACTTGGGGCTGAGTCCTAAAGCGTCAATCCTCCCTTGTTGAAATGTCCAACTTTACAGCAGAGATAAACTTATTTACAGCCTGTTAGGAAGCCAGTTTTGGTCTCTGTAGCTAATGGCTAATGTCAAAGACACAACAGCTAAAAAGCGGCATTTCAGACGGAGTAGGTGCTGCAGAAAAGTACAGTGAAGGAGAATAATCAAAGCATGTAAATATATTCTAATAGACCCCAAAAATACAATCTGTAAATGTGCAGAATATGGGAACTTGAAGGTTAGAGAGACATGATTAAGTTGAGATAAAAAAACACTTAACAAAACACCTCTAATAACAAGTCAGATGTTAAACTAAACCGTTTACGTCTTTGCTCACAGAGTGGACGAACATCGACACTGAATCGTCTGGTGTGGACGTCACCGTTCCTGGAGCACCGAAAAGAGCTTCTACTGCCGTGACAATGAGGTAAATGTTGTTTTATTTGTGGTGTTTAACTTTGGTTGGATGACCCTGAGGTCGTTGGTAACTACTAAATTAATCAGCAGCTGTTTTGATTAATCAGTTTTCTAAGAAAAAACAGTGTAAAGTCTTCGATCGCAGCTTCTTAAATAGAAATATATTTCATGGAAAACTGAATATCTTTGGGTTCTGGGTTTAAAAAGAGACATTTAAGGACATCCTGTTAAGCTTAGGGAAGCACTGATTGACGTTTTATAGACGAAACACTTCATCAGTTAATCCACAGTGAAAATAATCACTAGCTGCAGCCCTAATAAACACCGATACAACCGCGAATTTAAATGCGCTCCTGCTGTTTTCCGCCAAATTATCCCCTCATTATCTTCAAGCGTCAACAAAAACCGAACCAGAATTTATTCATTTTCTTTAACAGCCGTGTTTTAATGAAACTATTAGACGCGATAAGGAAGAAAAAAAAGGCCTCGTGAAGCTAAAAGGGTGAAAACGGACGTGACAGAATGATCGGCGCAGACGGGTCGACATACGACGGTCTTAAAACCCAACGAGTTTCTGTGCAGCGCCGACACATGACGCAACACGTGTTGGAGAACGACGCCGATCCACTTCCGCTTCACTCTTTAATCTTAATTTGCTGCAGCCTATAGATATTCTCTCCTCCTGGTAGGAATTAATCACCTCTCCAGGCACAATCTGCCCATTTTATCCCCTCATGGCGGCGTCCTCTGCTGCGGCGTCGAAGGCGGCCAGCTGTTGGAGGAGTCCATTTGTGTGTCCCTTTGTGCTACTAAGTGCTCATCGGCAATCACCATAACCTGCAGTGATTAGAGAGCCGCAGGGCCGCCATCAAAGACACCAACTTCCAGCCTCCTTGTTCCCACCGCTCAGACTCCCTGCCGGACCAAAAACAACCACACATTAAAGGTTGTTCTTGAAAAAAGTGTTTAAATATTCATGATCCAGGTGAGTCCTCAGGCTTCCCTGTTGCACACAATAAATGCAAAAAGATCCTCCTGCAGGGACTCTGGATCGGTTGCAGGGAGAGATATGTTGTGTAAAAGGGGGAAAAAAATGTGATCTCATGTTCCTATGTGGGCTCTTAAATTCTTTATTAGTGTTTAATAAGTCATGGAATCTGCCATCCCTGACACTGGGCTTAATTGGGAACGTATTAATATGTTCCAATTAGCAGAAGCCTCCATTGAGAGCCCTGAAAGAGCTAAAAAAAAATCTAAACAGGTAACATTTGCTAAATGAAGAGATGTAGTTGCCCTGAAGGGGAGATAAAAATCTGCAACAAACTACCAGAAAAAAGAAAAAAAAAAGCTTGTGAGGAATAAAAGAGCAGCAGAACAAAACGTGTGTATCACTGACTGCTTTAATTACAGGAGACCATATGGTGCAAAATAACAAATATGGAGAAAGACAGTCGCAACATTATCCTCCATCTCTCAGTCTGGATGCTCAGCTCCTCCCACATGCGTGCGGGGCTTCATTTGATCAAATCCTTCAACTTGGACCACTTAGGCTCAGCCGCACTTTTTACAACACCGCATTTGGGCAGCGCCGCAACTTGCAGCTCCTCCACAGCCGAGCGCCAGTTCACACCCCGACCAGGCAGAGACACGAGACACGAGAGGAGCGCGGAGCCGGGGACCAGGACTTCCAGCACCCACAGCATCGTTCTCCGCCGCCAGCGATGGAGAGGGAGGTCATATTCTGCCCAAAGTGGCTCCGCGCGCTCTGCTCGCTGCTTTTCGCGGCGCTCTGCCTCTTTCACGCCGCCGCGGCTGAGATCACCTGCAGGTCGTGCCAGCCGGGGAACAAGTGGCGTGCACGGGAATTACTGCTGAGATTTGACACGAGTGGGCCCGCAACAGGGCTGCAGGGAGAAGTTTTCGGGGCAGGGAGAACCGGGGCGGCGAGTGGCGAAAGTCGGCGGCTCCGTTGCGCAGCTGGATCCGCCGAATGCGCCCGAGAATCTCCGGCGGAATACACGGAGCCGCGGCTGAAACGGAATACAGACGAGCTGCGCGCAAGAGATGAGGTCGGCGAGAAAGTTTCCGACGTGAGCCGCTACAGAAAGCGCGCCCGGAGGAGCTCTGGAGACGGGAGGGCGCGGGATGGAGAGCCGGAGGAGGGAACCGGATCCGCGGCTGGGCGCAGAGTGACGCGCTCTGAATTGCGCTGGAGCGGAGACGAGCGGAGAGCCGCCGGTCCGAGGCAGGAGGAGCTAAAACTTAACAGCTCGACGTTCGCCTTGGCCGGAGACTCCGCTCACAACCAGGCCATGGTGCACTGGTCCGGCCAGAACAGCAGCGTAAGTCACTATTCTGTCCACTTTAGATTTGGAGGGGATGCGGGGTGGGATGGGGGGGAGATGTGCGTCATGTGGCCACGAAGCTGCCTCTGGAGAGCCGCAGCTCTGCCTGATGGATGTGAGAGAGAAGCTCTGAGTTCTTTAATTAAACTGTCACATCCAAGTGTGACAGGAAGCCTGACGTCTGTCTCTCACCTCACATTAGAGTCTCATTGTACAGACCAGAGCTCTGGTGCTGCTGCTGGTTCGGTTCAACCATCACACTGTGGTTCCAAAAAAAATCAAGATCAGGCCTAAAAAAATGCACCTCTGGTCAGCTGCTGTTTGCTGAGTTGCAGTGGAGGGAGAGAGAGTGACCTCCAGAAGCCGAGAGAGGGAGGCGGGCGAGAGAGGCTCCTTTATCTCAGGAGCTTCTCCTCCACAGTCTGAGCAGCTGAACTGATTTGGGGATAAAGCTGTTGGTGTCGAGCGCGGAGCGTCTCTGGCCAGAGGGCAGGATTTTCAAGCGGCGCTGCAGGTTGTGGGAGAGGTGAAGCAATTTGAGCCCTTCCTCTGCTGCAGACGGGCAGAGCAGAGCCGCAAAGTTTTCCAGCTGCAGCCGCTGCCGGCCTTCAGATCCTTTGGGTGTTAATGGCAGGAGTCGGGGGTTTGTCAGTGGGAGGAGGGGGGAGGACGTGTTCAGGTGGGAGGCCGGTTCTGTGTGTGAGCTCGGGTCCAGAGTGCAGCTCGTTTGCATCCACCTCAAAGGAACCGTCGGTACTTTCTGTGGCAGATCTTGCAGTAGAGCACGTATGTCGTGCGGCGTGTTTGGAGTTGAAGCCGTTGTTTCAGTGGTTTTTGCAGATTCATGCTCCTCCTGGTTGTGACGGTTCCACTCTGGATGGTGTCTCTTGTGGTGAAACCTGTTATTCAGTGAATGTTAAACCCAAGCTCGACTATAAAAGGTGGTTCTGCAAATGGTAAATCGAGAAATTTGCAGTTAGATGCATCATCAGACGTCAGCTCAGTGTAAGAAAAGGCTGCTTTTCTTAATGAAGTGTTAATTATGACGGATTTTTCAATTAAAAATGTCAAATATGTTAAAAAATCAGAGGTCGAACAATGTTTGCTACCAGAAAAAACATCAGTTCAAGGAGACCAACAAGCAACAAGCATAAATATGATTATTAATTGGATTTTTCAGTCAAAATTTTAGTGATTGAATGTCAAAAATGGAAAGAAATGAGAAATTAGACCATCTTTGTTTGGTTTTCAGGGCTGATACAGAAAAAACAACAAATAATTCTTCTCATTAGTAATCAGAGACCCATGGAACATGCATATTTGCAGAAAGTCTGAAAATCTTGTGCCAAAGTTTAGAATAACACTTAACTTTTCATCATTTTGTACTGATTGGCTGTTACTCATAATGGGCGACCAATCAGATAGAGCGGTGGGCGGGACTTAGCGGAATTAATTTGTATTTAATAAGTTAAACTAGTCTGATATTCAGCCAGGGGAAGAAATGCACCGTAACCTCTCATCTTAACACATTTATTAATGAGATGAAATAGTTGCTGATTATTTTTTTGTAAAGAAAATTCAACTAATAATGTCACTTTTATAATTTTAGTCTCGTTTACGGTGGAGGTTTCCTCTCATGACGTCTTTAGGGCACAAAAAGTGACGTCCTTTAATATGACAATAATGCAGATTTCGTCCACTTTGGTGTAAAAATCAACATAGCGTGAGAAGAACTGATGTTAGAGAACAAGAGGCCTGCTTTAATTCTCTCCATCCACGTTATGTATTTAGCTTCCCATTAGCTGCCAGAGCGGTGCGACATTACCAGCTTTATTCCCTTAATGCTGCATTTTTGCTCCCAACAAATGCTGGATGACGCTTTGAATCAGAACCAACCTGCTAATCTTTTGATTACTGCTTTAATTAACACTATACGGTTGGACTTTGGGAAGTTTTAAACCAAAATATTCCTCAAAATATTCAAACTTCTTCGGGGTGAAAACACAACATAATTAGCGACGATTCAAGGTGATGAAACCTATAAAATAAAATCTGATTTTTTTTTCTTTTTAAACCTAAAAAGGTCTTTGGATTTGTCCGAGTCCTGACTGCTCGGCGGCCTCGCTGCTACACCCACAACC
Source organism: Stegastes partitus (assembly GCF_000690725.1). NCBI lineage: Eukaryota > Metazoa > Chordata > Actinopteri > Pomacentridae > Stegastes > Stegastes partitus. The sequence goes on along the minus strand of NW_007578668.1, from coordinate 303,624 downwards.
ACTTAGCCCTGTCTGTAACAAAACCAATTACAGTCAAAGACGTATCAGCGGCGCCCATGCCCTCCACCTCGCTCCTCACTCAAACTCCGTCCGCCGCCTCAGGTGTTTTTCTGTGGGCTTGACACGCCGAAAAGTGACCTTACAGTCAAGACGAAGGGGGGGAGAAACAAAACGAGAAAGTCAGGATTTATTTACTCTCCTCGACACTCATTCTGGCTATTTAGCGGTTTGATTCTGCAACCACGAAACTATTTGGCCCGATTCTTTCAGCCGGCGGCTCACCGGAGGACATTAAATATGTAGAGTTGTTGCTATAAGCGGCAGCAGCAGCGGCAGCACAAGTCGCCGGTCTTTACGTATAAATAAACAGATGAGTCAACGACGTGCCACCGAGCTGAAAGGGATCCAGATAAGGGCTGCGATGCTCTTAATATTTAACCCCTCGAGGCATCCGCAGAGCTTTTCCTCTCGCTGCCTGCGTGTCAGAATGGATTGGAGGTTATAATTATGACTCATGAATCGCCGGCCGCGGGAGTCGAACAGAGAAAACACGCATTAGGAGTAAAAATACTCACGCAGAGCGACTGAATGAACCGATTTCTATACACGTTTGTATTAATGCAGCAACACCTCCAGCTTATGCTCCTGATTTGCTCTGGCATTTAATTTCCCATTCACATATGTAGGGGGGAGAAAAAAGGAAACTACACGGTTGCAAACTTCACTTAAAGGTTGTGAAATTTGCATTAATGAAGCTTCTGCAAACTTCTCGCCCCGGAGGAAACCGGACCCGCTGTGGTTTCTCGTCGTCATTTCGGTTGGTTTTCTGTGTGTGTGTGTGTTTGTGTATCCACCCTTTTTTTTTCCTTTTCATGTCTGTCTCCTTCAGCTCCTCACATCCTGCAGAACAGACGTTTGACAGCTCTCGGAGAGCCGCTGTGAACTTGTTGCGTTGAGCCGTGTAGGTGGACAGCGCTGCACAGCCGTGATGGCAAGAAAAGATCTAAAGACTGTGTCCTTGTGCCGCAGAGAATCAATCAAGTCAAGAGCCCCGACGTCTCATTCAGAAGCAGCGCTGTCAAGCACATCTTCTTTTTTTTGTGTGTGTTTTTTACTGTTTCAGCGGCTTTGGTTTCATTGTTTATTTGGCAGAGGCGTCGTCGCTCGGTACGCGTAGAAAAGCTCATTTTCGTAGAGGTTGCGAGTGATGCAGAGACATGAATGATGCTGGATGTTGTTTACTCCTCAACATCAGCCTGTTTTAGTTTAAAAAAAAATAAAAAATCTAATCGTTTGGAGTTTTTTTTTCCCGACCGGTTTGTGCCCCTGTAGACGCTAGAAAAGCCCAGAAAGCACCGTTCTGCTCCGTACGCGCTCTTATTACAAAGTCAGGAACTATTTGTGCTGCGGAGTCGGTGTCTTAAAATGGTTTGCAGTGTTTGGATTGTGAGGCTTTGTGCTTCCAGAAGGTGTAATCTGATTCGGAGAGGGCCGACGCCATTCAAGGCGCAGCTGCACAATTCAGACTGCAGAGTGTTTCGGTGTCGTACAGAATAAGGTCGCTGCGATGCAAAGTTTCCTCTAAAACGTAGCCGAAAGACCTGAATACAGATGCTTTCTGCAGACGCACAGAACTGACAAACTCTTACCTTTCGATTAAAACAGTCCAACTGACACACATTGTTAAGTTTTTGTTCACATTTGACTTCTGCAGCTCCAGGTTTTGTTTTGTTTTTTTAAAGTTTCCACCTACAAACCCTGTGAGGTCGAACATTTCCGTAGGCGTTCTTGACATCTAGCAGGTCTGTTTGAGCATCTCTGAGCAGCCTGTTGGAATAAACTTGCGTAAATATAACATTAGAGCGCCTTCCTTTACTGTTTTTGAACTCATTTTTCATCCCGAGCTGCTGTGTTGCAGTAACTGAGCGGAGACTAGAGGGTTCTCTGTGCACGGCCGACCCTTTAGCTCCTAGCGTAGCATGTGAGGTGTGCAGTGAATTGAAATGTTGAAAAAAAAGAAGCAAAATGTCTCCTAGAAAGTCGTCTGTGCACCAGGCAGCAGCAGGGAGTCGACAAAAAGAGCAGCCATGTATAAAAAATCTATCAATAAAGGTAATGTGGAAAACTTTCTGGTGCACCTGAGTTATGTGCACCTACATTTAAAAATAAAACCAGTAACCAACCAGTGAAAAGTGACTGGAACCCTGTATGATGCTAGAAAGGACTACGTTGGTCTAGAAACTCCAGCATACAAACATCCGCTGAGTCAAAACCGTAAATTAAAGAGTAAATAACGTCCCTACGGCGAGCCGGTGACACTGATGCTGCAGCGGAAATGAGTCACATCTGTACAAGGTGGCATCTTCAGTGAACTTTGGAAAAATATTGTTTTAATAACAGACCCGATACGGAGAGCTCCGGGGCGGGAACGCTGTCAAGTGATTAGTTTTAGACGCTGCATAATTCAGCAGAATAAAAATTGCATGTACATGATTTTTCTTTATTAGCTTTAAAGGTCCCTCGTTGTTCCCGTTTTTTAGCGAATTAATGAAAGTCTCAGCGATGCGTCTTTGGGCGTTTCATCTCAGAACACCGAACGCATCATCTCCTGGTTGCAGCTCAGATCTAAACCGGCTGTTTGTGTGGATCTAAATGCTGCCGCCCTCTTCAGGAAGAAAAGTCTCTCTGTGATCGACGGAGACATGAATCAGCAGAACTGGACTTTCTCTCTGAGCATCATTTGGCATGAAAATACTGCTGGAGTCTCACCACAGCTGTTGTTTTTCTCTTGTGTTTTTGTCACACCATGTTGTAAAATCACTACTTCTTCTGGCAGAGCAGCAGCCTGGAAGTTCCTGACATGTCGTCTCAATGTGCAGCATTTCAGTCACTGTTTTGTTCTTCGTCGGACGATAGAGGCAGAAAAATATGTCAATTCAGGATTTGGTTGAGCACAGAGAGCAGGAGAGAAGCTAACGGATGGAAACAGCAGCTGAGTTTAGGCTGAACTGAAGCTCAAAAGGTGCCATGAAAAGACAGTAGTGGTTTAAATTAAAGTTTCCACAGAGCTCTGACCTGTGAGCATCAGAGCTAACGTTAGCCACGTTAGCCGCACAACATGCTAGCACTACTTACGGCGGGATTAACTCTCGTCAAAAGTCGCCGCATCGTGACAAAGTTCAACAGCGTCTTGTAAAGAGTGCGACAAATAGCGACAAAATCCACTTAAAACACCTCCTTTGTTCATTCGGCTCGGAAAATGAATAAAGACACGTTAAATTTCAGATGTTTTTACGATGCCGTCAATAACAACCAACCGGGTGTTCAGTTCCTCAGATGCTGGGAGTGCATGAGGACGCTTGTGTTCACTCTTGCAGCCAAACAGCAGAACATTTGATGGATGATGATCGTGGTTCAGACATTTTCAAATTAGCAGAAGCAGCTCTGAGAGGCGGCTGCTCATTCTGATTGGCCCACCTGGAAGCAGTGAGGGGGCGGAGCTACTTCAACTTAGGATAATTCTTACTGACTTGTGAACCCAGGACGTTTTGTAGTTGCTGGAATGGCAAAAGTAAGAATCCATGATGTCCTCCCAGCTATTATTTTACACCTCAGACAAACAAAACACAATAAAAATGGATTTCCATCATGAGGGAACGTTAAAGATTCAAGTCACAAGCTTTTGTCGGATCTTTTTTCATCGCCGAAAGACTTTGAAACTAACCAACTCCACAACTAATAGAAACCGAGAGAGAGACGAGACAGAAGTGTGTCTGATCAAACAAGTACCTGCTGGTTTCTTGGTGGCAGCCAGAGCGGCATTGAAATTCAGAGAAAAAAGGTTACAGGTAAAGAGCAGCCTCGCCGCGGGGCCCGTGGCATATTCCTCAGATGGATGTAAGACATGCAGCGGGACAGCATTATTTACATTATGAAATGTCAGGCGTTAAGCACCTTGGCCCGTCACTCACAGGGATTCAGGCTGACATATTGTCTGCCACTCCACCAAGTTTACTCTCGAGCTTCCTGCGACGGCGAACAGGCCCTGCTGGATGGCGTCCAATAAGAGCAAACAGAAGCAGGTAAATTATGAAACGAAACCCTACGGTAGCAACAAGGTGTCTGCGGTTTATCTCCCGCAAACACGCCCGTGATACATCCACAGTCTGTCGCCAATTAAAGCGCCGAGTATCGTGCGAGGAGTTGTGAGAACCTGGCTCAGCTCTCAGTCTGGCGCCGCCTCTCCAAGTGTCGAGCGGATCTATTTGCGGTTGTGTGTGTGTGTGCGTCCTGGTAGCCGTGGCAACGCTGGGTTTACCGGCCGCCGGAGTCACATCTCTGTCGACGCCGTCAAGCGCCTCGTAATTTGCTCATTTGCAAACATTTCGAGGGCCGCCGGCGCCGTATGGACGAGCGACAGATCGAAGGCGTGCGAGATGGCAGAATTCAAACGTGTCATTTAGGTCAGACTGAAGGAGTCGTGCAGAAACTGGTTTGGTTTAGAGGAGCTCGTTCTCGGTCGTAGCGGTTCGACGATATGTCTTCTGCAGCTCTGATGGTTATTATTAGTAGTTGAGGATATTTGATAATTGATCTACATTTGCAGGAAAAAAAGCTCCAACACAAAACTCTGCTGTGATCCAGAGCTTTAAAACACCACTGGTCATGACAAAACACTGAACTACAGGGAAAAGTTTACGTCCGTATTAAAGTTCTGTTGTTTCATGTTCTTCGGTTTAGACCGACCAGCTTTCGTTGATCATCATAGTCCCGTCTCGAGTCCCCGACGTCACCGGGAACAGCTTGGAGTCGAATTTCCTGACTGAGAGTCGGTTCCTCTTCCTGCTAAAATCTGTGGAGCTGGTTTTAAGATGAGACCTCAGATCCAAACTAGTCTTGAAGCTTCAAAACCTCCACACTTAATGATGCATCATTTAAAGCCTGAGTACAGTTTCAATGAGTCGATTTCAGTCGTTGAGTAAATCGAGGTATGAAGGTCTCATTTACACAAATAAGAAACGTGGATGACAATAACAATTCAAATATTTATTGCATTAATTAAGAGTGTTTATAATAACTCACCGCCACACAGACGTCATAAACAGTAAAGCCACCTACAGAGACCAGAACTGTTTTTGTTCCAGGCTGTAAACGGGTTTATTTCTGCTGCAAAGTTTTAACATTTTAACATGGAGCTCTATGGAGGTCAACTCACTGTCAGAAGCAGCCTCTAGTGGACATTTGAGGAACTGCGGTTTGTGGCACTTGTTGAACTTGGTTGTACGGTGTTCTGACATGTGTAACACTTGTAAACCCTTTTCTGGACAACACACTGAGGGTTGATTTAATGTTTTTTAGTCATAAAGGGTTAGCATGCGTCTGCTAGCAGCGTAGCGATGTTCACTGAAATATTCCAACAGCTCGGAGGCTATGAATGTATGAGTAAATGATTCTATGTTTGACAGACATTCATGGTCCCCACGTGATGAATCTGAATGACCATTAGCTGTTTTTACTGCTTAACTTGTGGGTGAGTGGCAACCACAAGAAACTTCATGGCTGTTTTTTGGGGGGAGAAAAAAACGACCTACTTGGTGGTAGCTCCCCCCCGAGTGGACCTGAAACTCAGAGAGAACCTCGATGTCCTCGTCTAGTAGTGTTTTCTTCCTCCTCAACATAAAACGTGCTATTTCGGTAGTAAACCTCCATGGTTCTGTTTACGATATGGAACCAGAGTTACGTTCAGTAACTACTACTGATTGGTATTTTAGTGCACTTGGAGGTGGAAGCGTGAGTTCCACCTAATCGTGATCTCCTATGAGGTTGGGTTTTTTGGATCTCAACAAAAAATATCTTGACTGGACGAGTTGCTGCCACTTGTTGGACAGATGCTAGTGGAACCAAGAGGATAATCTCCAGTGACAACATCTCCTCCACAGATCAGCACGAAATGGAGACAAACATTCATGGTTCCTAGAGGATGAACCCTAAAGACTTAGACTATGGTTTATTTTTTTGGTATTTCCACACGAACCAACGTTGGAACCGTAAAGATCGGAAACATGTGGGAGAGTTTTAAACTCAGGAAGTGTTGAAGTCCAACAATAATCAACTTTTTTTCCCCCAACTTTAACTCAGAAAGTAAACATTCACTAGAACAACAAATATGGAAACACAGATCTGCCTGAACCTGTTCTTAACAATCTCTAAACTGCAGCTTTGGGAAATTTGATGCAACAGGAATGAAGACCAACAATCCTGAACCCGACGGCTAGAAGTTCAGCAGAACTCCCACTTTTAATCACAAGTAGAACACTTGTAGGTACTAAAGCACCATGCTGAGGATCAATCTTGATGTCAAACTATCAAGAAAAGAAGTGGAAACCCGTAAAGTAACCTCAACGTGACACCTCGTCTTGATTAACTTGCAGAGCTGTTAATCAAATTAAAACCGACAGCGTTCTCCATTTCTATTTGTGTATTAGCTGTGATCGCGAGGACGTCTGCTAATGTGGTTTGATGACACGTTGACATGTCTCCAGATGCTGTAAAAAAATAATAATAAATCACTTTCTGAAGTAAAGGGGTTAAAAAGGCGTTTTTCTAAATAGATATTTGCTCGCCTTCTTCCCGACTCACACTTGAATGAAGGCGAGGCACCAAGCTGACAGGTTTAATTCAACAACTTGTGCATAAAAACAAAGCGTTGATGGAAGGTTTATCGAGTAATTAACCTGCGGACGCCTTTATTTCTCCGCCGAGGCGAGTCGAGGTGGAAGAAAGTTGTCAGCGCAGTTTGTCTGTTTGTCATTTAGATTAAACAAAAAAAAACTACGGAGCTGATTTTCATAAAAACTTGGTGTAGAGGTGGAGCAGAGGCGAAGGGAAAACCTATTAAATACATTTCTTAACGTGAACAAAAACGGTAAAACGAGGAGGGAGACGACTGACTAATACTTATTAAGGCCGTCGCGTCCTGTTCTTATCTCCAAGAATGGAGACAAACAAGCGAATGTGTTTATTCTGAAGGTGGAAACTGGATCATTTCAGTATTTTTTTAATCATTTTAATTAACGTCATTTGTCGTGCAGTTACTTTAAATGTAATTAGAAATATGCAGCCTATTTGTTGTTGTTTTGCTTTTGTCTTCTTGTCGCTGCCACCTTGTTACAAGAGGCCTTCGTCTGTTGTCAGAAAAGCCTTCGTGGAGCAAACGACTAATCATGGATGCGACGACATCAGCCTGTAAGCTGCTGAAACCCAAAATGCGCAGATGGGTTTGGGGAAAAAAATTAATTTATTGGAGCCAGTTTCAGCAAAAAAAAACAAAACAAGAAATGGTTGGATTTTAAATTTCCAACAGTCCTCGAACTAACCACGATTGATATGTTGTCTCTGGAGAAAAATCACTAAATCTTGGCTTAAAACTGTGATTTTTTAAATAGAAAAAATGCTAAAAAACATCAGTTTGCACCAAATTTAACCTGCTGTAACCCAAAATGCACAGGTGGGAAATCACCAACATTACACGATTTATTGGAGCCGGTTTCAGCAAAAAAAAGAAAGAAAAAAAAAGGTTGGATTTTCACATTTCCAATAGTCCTTGAAGTAATCATGATTGATACGTTGTTGTGTCTGGAGAAAAATCACTAAATCTTGGCTTAAAACTGTGATTTTTTTAATAGAAATCACCAACATGACACGATTTATTGGAGCCGGTTTCAGCAAAAAGAAGAAGAAAAAAAAAGATTGGATTTTCACATTTCCAATAGTCCTTGAAGTAATCATGATTGATATGTTGTTGTGTCTGGAGAAAAATCACGAAATCTTGTCTTAAAACTGTGATTTTTTAAAATAGAAATCACCAACATGACACGATTTATTGGAGCAGGTTTCAGTAAAAAACCCAAGAAATGGTTGGATTTTCAAATTTCCAATGGGCCTTGAACTAGTCACGATTGATATGTTGTTGTGTCTCGGAAAAAAATCACTAAAATGTCCAACAAATCCCTGTTTACAGCAGATTTAGTCATCAAAATGATTCTATTCTGCATTTTTCTTGCAAAAAAAAGGGAAAAAATGTACCAGATTCTGTGAAAAATTATAGATTTCTGGTAAGTTTTCAGGTAAACTGCAGGAAAATCAATAAAATAAAAGCAGCACGGCTCAGAAACAGTGAACAGAGGAGTGAGTTGTTGGAGATACATTCAGCATGGTGAAACATCTTCCTACAGCTGATGAGCAGAGTGAAAGATGAGGAGTAAAAACATTAACAGTTTAATATCTATAGTTTGAGGAGCTTCTGTTTTTAGTTGAGATATTCTAAAATGAAACGCAGCTCCTCTTTTTCCCAGATTTTCGTGTCATACAGCTCGTTTGAGTTTTCTCTCCTTTTTGATAAATGAAACCTCAAATTGCAGAAGCGGTTCCAACAAATTATCTGTTTTTCTGCTTTTTTTTACGGCTGAGATCTGATGTCATCCTGCACGGAGGACATCTCTGACGTCTCTCCTCCTTCGTGGTTGTTCTGTTTCCATAGAGCTGCAGGACTTTATGTTGCAGGAAAAATGTGACAGAAACGACAACGAAACAGTCTGTTTATCTATTTCTCACCGTTTGATGAACACAAAAACGTCGCCCATGTTTGATAAACGAAGCCTCAAATTGCAAAATTGGCTCCGACAAACTTCTGCATTTTTTTATGTCTGAGCTCTGACTCCATCCTGCTCAGAGGACGTTCTCCCTCCTCCTCGGTGGTGGTTCTGTTTCCGTCGCGGTGCAGCTGGTTAACATCTCCAGCTGTACGCTACAGATGGCACATGTTGAGCTCGAGGTGTGGCCGCCTGTGACTCATCCTTCGCTGCAACATCTCTTTAAGTTGCACAAGGTCAGCCCTGCATCTCCTGCCTTTCTATTTTCTCCTCTCTGTTTACTCACATGTACCTTTGCACATGTTCGATGAGCCTCTTGAATCTCATTCCCCACATCCGAATTCAATGCGAGCGCCGTCTAATCTGTGTGCTTTCAGACCTGTTACTTAGCGCGTCCTGCTGCGAGGGGAGAATGAAAGAAAAGAAAAGAAAAGAAAAGACGCGTAGAAACAACAAACACGAGTGCAGCCGCTGTGTGGGCTAAGCTGTCCTCCGGGTCCGTGCCTGGGAGTGATCGGGAAGGCGGACGCTGTCACGCTCCGCCGAGCAGCGTTTACTCGCCATCAGGCCCGTAAACAAACCGGCCTCCCGGTCCCGCTGTCTCTCCGCAAATCCCAAGCGAATCCCAACACAAATAAGTCATTATTTCTTTTTAGTCTGAAGTTATGTGCTGTAAAAGCGCGTCTCTGGAGTCTTGTGGAAGGCACCGAAAATATACAATCTGCGGCTAATATGTCGGGACGATGGCGTGTGTTTTAGTGAAGTAAGCGCCTTTAGGTTCTCCTGAGAGCCCCTAATGTTCCCTTTGGCTTTTAATCGCACAGCAGCAGCACAATTTCCTCTCGATTTCTGGACTCTTGATTTCACAGAAAGAAAATTCACCTCTTCTGGCACAACGAGTGGAATCTAAGCGGCGGACGTGGATTTAGCTTCATGTCACTCGTGACTCAGAGCAGAGTGAGCGAGTCCTGCGTCACATATCTGAACATTTATTAAAGTCATAAATGACAAAAAACCCACTCGAGATCTGCCCTCAGTGTTCACAACCTGTAAATCCAATCAGATACTCAGATGAACTACAATAAAACATAAAACATCGATCAGATTAGAGTCTGTTTAGGACATAAAACGGCCTCTTTTGGTGCGCTACAAATACCGGAGCCCCTTGTTCTGACCTGTCGAGCTCAAAAAATCAGTTTCTTCCACCAGAGAAAACAAATAATTAGAGGCAGCACTGCTTTCCCTAAACATGAACCCTAGCTGCATGAAACAGGCTTTTTTGTTAGCTGAATTCAAAAACCATCAGACTCATAATTCCAGTCTTGTTCCACCTCCCACCACTTGGGGCAGTAGAGCTGCTTGTGGAGGCGACACAGGAGGAAACTCCACACAGGTGCTGCTCACCTGGACGAGCAGTCAGTGAGCATGCGGTGCTGGATCATGTTTTCTGTGGCTGGAAATGCAGTTTTTTTTTTAAACCGAGGAAATGGAGGCTCTTTGTCTTCTGCTGGAGAACCTGCACTGACTGTAAGTAAACATTTTGTCGTTTTGCAAATATGTGAAACCTCGAGGCAGCGCTGCCTCGGACTTCAAGCTGCAACGTGACAGATTTTGATCATGAATGTAGCATCAATATAGCGTTAAACAACTTCCTGCTCTGTGAATAGTGGCGTCCTTAGCAGAGAATGAAGTCACAAACTCTGTTGCATGTATTTTAGTGCATATGAGTCCCTCCTATTGTAACTGTTGGCCGCCGCCACTTTTTATTTTAATGTATTTTGGCCTTTATTTGATGGTGCAGTCAAGGTAGAGACAGGAAAGTGAGGGAGAAGAATGGGGCCATGAGTGGGATTTGAACTCATGACCTCCGTGTTGGGGATTGTAGCTCCTGTACATGAGCCACCAGCTCAACCAGGTGAGCTATAGCGGCCTCCTCACACTTTTAAACAGACTGAGAGTGACGCTGGAGAAGCAACAATGCATTTAGCTGGTGCCTTAAAATACACAGAAATGAAGAAACCCAGTGTTTTATTTGTGATCTTCACTGTTTCATGTCTGCTCAGTGTGAGCGTCTCTGCTGCTGTTTAGCTTGTCGGTGTGTTTTATAATGAATGTTCTTTGGTTTGCCTTCATGTACGCAGCACATGTGGTTAAGAGTGAAGGAAGGTTTGTGTTTCGCTGCTGCTGCTCCGTTGACCTTTAGCGGTTGTGAACGTTGCACCAAGAACCTTTAGAGTCCAATCGATGTCAAACACCGACCGTGTTCACTGTTGACTTTAGGATGCATGTTTAATGAGATTACATTTACCTTTTAGCGCAGCTTGAGGGCGAGATGAGGCCTGAAAAACTCACGTTAAGGGTTTCAGATCACCTTAAAGTCACAGCTCCGTCGTGGCAGCAAGAGATACCAACATCTGGGCAGATGTGGGGGGTTTAGTGGACAAAAAGGTCACATGAAGGCCTAAATACATCCTAAATCAACAGCATATAGACTCACTGTAATCTATTTGCTATTAATCTAACAGATGAGGAGCAGCTGCACATATTCACCTGATTTATGACAATAAATTAACCGGTGATGCAGCACAGGAACGATTAAGGAATAAAACCAGTTAGCTGCTGCTTTTAGATGCTGTTTGCAAAGTTTAAATTCCTCGTTTTGAGCTCAGTTTGGAGTCGACTCCCAGCAAACGTTCTGGTAAACGAGTTTGGACCAGTTTAAAGTTGTGAAAACAGGTGATTTGTTCGTTCTGCCGCCAAGAATAACGACTCGATCCTGGATGGCTGCTGACGTACGGCTTCTGTTTAAATAAAAGCAACGCTAGAGACTTTGGTTTTTGAGTGCGTAGGCTGCGATAAACTTCTCGATAGCCAGACAGCAGCTGATGGTATCCTCCTGCTTCCTGTCACATCCTGCAGACGTGAACGTTTTCTGTAGCCTGATTAGTGATTTCTTTCTGCCTGCGCTAAAGCTAATCGCCTCCTGGCTTCCACATGAGCGTCTCATTGATCTTTTCTTCTTTTGGCTGAAAACTACGGCAACAACATTTCCCAAAAACGTCCGACTCTGACGGCTGTTTAGCAGCGAGGACGTCAACAAAACAACAGAGTTTCACTTTGTTTGGACGAGTTACTCACAGAGTTGTGCTTCGAGCAAAAAATCATTTCAGCAGGACGGAGAGAAGCCGCCGTGGCTGCCGCTCCGCCGGATTCAAAACATTCTGTCGGATTTCGCAGTAAAAGCAGCTATTAAAGCTAAAACCTGCGAGCTTTAGCCTCGACTTGTTGCACCGCGCGGCCCGGCGGATGCACTCCACGCTGCAGTGCCATTACCTCCTCCCGGGCATCAGCGCGTTGTGTGATTGACGCTCTGATGTGAGCGATGGAGGTGAGGGAGCAGCTCTGGACGACCGAAGCAAGCAGATCGCATTTTGTCCGCCAAAGTTACGGGAGCAGATGTAATTTACACACCACACCGGGTGTAATAAGTAAGAGCGAAGAGCTAAAATGACTTTGGAATATCCGAAAAAGTTAAATTTGCAGGCCGGAGTTGGTGGAGATGCAGCCGATGCCCTCTGACTGCAGATTCTCCGTCTGAGGCTCAAGGATTCAATTGCCGGTCATGGTGTTTATATATTATCTGCTTCCTTTGAAGCCTTCTTCCCCCACGTAGCAATTCAGATTGACAAGGGTGATTCTCGCTGCTATTGCGAGGCAGCCAGAGGTCTCTTTTCAGCCGCCGCCGTCCCATCTCAGCTGCTGATCAGGTTCAGAATTGCCGGGACATTTCTGTGGCACAAATTGAATCCCTGGCAATCTGTAAACCGCCGGCATGTGTCTGCCAGCGAAGATGAAAAAAGGTGTTTTTTCGAGAGCAGAACACGTCGACTGAGAGAATCAGACGAGACGGCCGGTCGAGTTAATTGAGCAGGTCTGATGGAACGTGAAGACGGCGGTTGGCGGGAGGAGGAGCAGAATGAAGAGGCAGGAGGCCGCTCGTCTGCATGTGCAACACAATCCGAGTTGAGAGGAGACCTCGCGTTGCCCACTCGCGCTCTTGAAATTGACCGAGCGCTTTGTGTTGAGACGCCGAGCCGCCGAGCCTCGCTCCCTCTGCTCTGCCTTTTACTCGAGCCCACACACTTCCTGCTCGCCGATGACCCGGCGCTCCTTTAACGGATCCGTATCACGCTGCTATTCATTAAGATCAAGGCCTCTCCCGGCTTCTTGGATGCCTGAACAACAGCGCAACACAAAGGAAGCTCTTCTGTGATCTCCAGCTAAAGTTTGTGGCGTTTTCTCGCTGCCAAAGTTCTTCCTCCGGTTTGTCCGTTTCACATCCATTAAACACGTTTGGTAAAACTTTGCGGTGACTCATTGGAGATCCATGAATCACGGCTGTACATTTATCAAACAGGTGGCATTTAAAAATCCCTTCTGCGGGCTTCGTGACTAACGCCTCTGTTTGGTGGACGCGCATTAATGCCACATTAGCGCCGCGAATCAAAGCCCCGCGAATGCTAATTGGAGACGTGGAAGTCAGAGTACACAGCGCAATCCAAAGCAGACACTTAAAGCTAATCCTGTAATTAGGATGTTTGTCGATGGAAAGGTGAGGCGGGAGGCTGCAGCTGTAACGGATGCAGCTGAATGTCAGACGGCGCTCGCTTTAGCGCGTCGCTGCAGGTGACGTCGGCTCTGTAAGCTAATGCCGTCAGACGGACCGCAAAGGAGGATCGACGCCACGAACCCGAGGCTGTTCCTTCTTGCTTTTCACTCTCACTTACTCACAGATTTATCTCTCGGCTCGGGACGGCGTTTATTGCGTTTCCGTGCAGCTGCGGCCGGAGGCTTTGTGTTCTCAGCTTGTCCGTCTCGTCGTCGTGTTTCACTTCACTTCGTTAATTAAGTCAAAGGCGTCACGTTACAGCTGTTTTTGCTGCTCGATGCGAGGAAGAGAACACACGGCTCTGGTTTTCTGTGACTAATCTGAGAGAAGAGACAATACATCTGTCTGACGGAGCGTCGTTTGCTCTGATTTAGGGCTTCAGAGGATTCTTTCTTAATTTTATTTACAAGACACGGAGGTTGTCGACTCCACATGTGCGCAGCAGAGTGAGCAGAAAAACACTGAAAAGGAAGAAAAAAAAACTCCACATCAGTTGTATGGAAATATTTTCGGCTGCAGAAACAATGATGTCGAGCAGAAGCAGCTCCTGTGTCGGCTGCTTCTTGCAAAGTCAGATCTGAAGGCCAAACGAGGCAGAAAGCTATTTTGGATTCCTGTGCCAGCGTTACGCCGGCACAGAGAATCACTGATGCGATGATGTTTCGCCTCCTGAAATACAATTAACGCAGGTTTTAAAAACATGATCGGGTCCAACTATCTGTTTTATTTCAAGAGCTGTGAGAAAAACGCAACGCCGAGCCGTCGCAGCAGAACATTCTGCAGCGACGACGGACTCGTGTTCCGGTCCACGAGTCCGGCCGGCCGCTTTGTTAATGAGCAGCTCGTACTGAAAAGTTTGCAAACAGGATTTTCTCTCCTGGATGATGACACCAGCGAGAGCAGCTTAGCGGGGATGTTGTTTCAGAACCGACAGACGATGTGGTGACGGCTGCAGAGCTCCGGCCGCTTTAGACCCGCGATAGATTTACTGCAGTAAAACAGAATATCGTGCAGCCCTACGTTTGCTCTTTTGATGATGAGCGAGGAGTGGATCTGGCCGAGAACTCAAACACATACAACAGTGGGCTGTCGGTCACAAAGCAGCCGAACCCTGAAACACAACAATCGCCTGTTTCACCCTAAACAGAACCATAATTTACTAAATGAACACCGTCCTGTATTAAAGGAGACTTAAAAACAGTAATTAAGACCATAAGCTGAGAGGGAACAAGCTTTACTGAGGAAACAAATGACGTGAGAAGTCGGCCCATTCTGTCACAGACTTCTGAACAATTGTACTTATTAATGCAGCCGGAGGAGTCGCCCCCTGCTGGCTGTTGGTGAGAACGCAGGTTTGAGGCTACATCTGTCTAACTCAAGAATAAAATGGTGGTATTTTACACACAAAAGGCCAATTTTAAACAA
>NW_007578668.1:281245-287793 GCF_000690725.1 Stegastes partitus | reverse complement strand
CTAGTGGACGTAGTGATATTGCAGGTTTCTGACACTTCCGGGTTGGCTTCATGTTTCAGGGCCGGTTGCTACGTCCATCTTTTATACAGTCTATGCCTTTACTCAGCCCCACATCTCCGGAGCAGGAGGAAGGATTGCGACCATATTTCACATGTAATAATTATGTCGCCTATTAAAGTCCTTGGCTACGTGTGTTATGAGTCTGGACGTAAACATCAGCGTCTCCGGTTGAAGCAGCCTCGAGGTGCTGCTTCTGCTTTTACGGTGCGTCGGGCTGCAAACGAACGCCAGCAGTTAGCACGTGTTTGTTATGATGCGTGTTCTGCAGCGTTTCAGTAAAGCTGCAACTGTAAGGAGTTCTTTTTTTCCTGTCCGTCCAGTGGATTCGAACACGTTTTGCGGCCGGTTCCGGGGAAACGTGATGAATGCCGACGGACCCTTCTGAGCCTTATTAAAGCCTGAAAACGCGCCGACAGCGTGAAAGAAAACAAACTAATTAAAGGCGCCGCTCCCATCATGCTTTGGGTGACGCAGATAGAATGTCTAATGTTGCCATGGCGTCCCATTTCCATACTACATGCTAATTACGAGCAGCTCTTCGGTTTGTTGTGCGTTCTTCCAACATGCACAGAACTAGTTCACAAAGGTTCTGCACAAATCGAGAAGCAGCCGATAAATTTAGTGCAGAATCTGGAGAGCGGAGTATTAACGTAAGAAGCATGAAGTCTGGTCACAGTGGATGAGATGAAGATAAAACGTCAGCATCAGACTTTAAATATAAAAACAGTAGATTTGTCACAATGCGTTGTGGTGAGAAAAGAAAAGCTCAAGGCTGAAGCACCTTTTTGTTTTGGTTGTAAAACAGACAACAGAAACTAATTATCACATCTTTAGAGGAACATTTCTGCTCCTTCTTTTTGTTTTGTTTTCATGCTATTGTTCTGAACAGAGTTTCAAGGTGCTGCAGGAACAATCAGACGTCAAACCTCATCTGGTTTCTGTCTAATCTAAAGTCCTGAACCTCGATGGAAACAGAACGACCACGACTAGAACTCAGAAAAGTCCTCTGTGCAGAGTGACGCCATCAGAATGGCATAAATTATAAAATAAGAAACGACAAAAGTTTGATTTCTGTACCTCAGAAATGCTGAACTTCCATTTTTACAGCCTCAACAAACTTCTTTGCTCTTTATTTTCAGTGATTTTGGACAAATTTATACCATTTTAGGTCATTTTTAAAATAATTTATGCAAGTTTGTGCAATTTTAGACCGTTTTTGAGTCATTTTATAACAATATTTTACATTTTCTTTCTAATTTTGCTTAAGTTTAGGTCATTTTGGACACATTTTGAGTCATTCTGAATATGATTAATAACATTTTTACAGCCTCCACTAACTTTTTTTTTAGTAGTTTCAAATTTTGGACAAATTTGACCATTTTATATGATTTTTTGAGTCATTTTATGCAAGTTTGTGTGATATTAGACAGTTTTTGAGTCATTTTCTAACAATATTTTACATTTTCTTTCTAATTTTACACAAATTTGTGTCATTTTGGACACAATTTGACTCATTCTGAATATGAATAATAACATTTTTACAGCCTATACAAACTTTTTCACTCTACATCAGCTGTAGGAAGATGTTTCACCATAAGCTGGATGTATCGTCCAACAACTTGCTCCTCTGTTCACTGTTTCAGTAGGTTTGATTTTCCTCTCAGTCTCTCGGTGGAAACACTGCCTGCGGTTCAACCTGATTTTTTTTTTCCTGTTTACAGCTGAGTCAGTCGTAGAGAATCTAAAATGTTTCACAGAATCTGCTGCAGAACAGTTCATGTTTGGCGGGTTTTTGCATGGCGCGTGTAGAATAAAGTGATTTTGATGAGATGTCACATTTTCAAGCTCAGATTTTGGATTATTTTTCCTCTCTCACACACTTTGACAAGCCTCTCTGTTTGTACAGTCTCCGGCTGTGACAATTGGTGTCATTTTGGCGATTATTTAGAAGACAACATGCCTTTTAAAGCTGCTGCTGGGTTTGTAGGTTCAGAGGGTTCGTTTAAAACGTGTCTGGACAACGCTGAGGCGTCCGACTGCCGACCTCTCCTTTGTTTTCTGTGGTTTTGCTGATGGTAGTTTTTCCTGAAGCCACTTGTGTCAACAAACAGCGAAGAAGCATCGGAGTGATTCACACGGCGGCCTCATTAACCTTGTCTCAATCTTCTCGCTTTGATGGTGAAAACGATGCCGCGTCTTCGCAGAGCGACGCCTCGCTAACCGTCCCGCCGCTCGGCTTCCTTTCGCTGTTACGGCCCGAGATAACTGATGAGCTCTGGAGAGTGAATCACGGCGACAATAACGAGGATTTATGAAGTCGAATTGTGCAGAATCAAAGTTAAACTGCAGCTCAGCAGTGACGGAGCGAGAGCCGTTTCACAAACGAGACGTCGGCAGGTGTGAAGTCATGCATTATAAATCGCCCAGAGCCAAAAAAAAAAAGCCCGGGCGAATCAAACCGTCCTACATTCCTGTTGACTCCTGGCAGCTTTGTTGTGTCGTTAGCGATGCCCCGCAAGACGTGTCCGTGTGTTTTATGGAGCGGGGACGGTTTCCTGGAAGAAGGAATCAGTTCCTGGCGTTTTGGCAGGCCCCATCTGTGAACATCGTCATCCTTGAAAAGACACACCGGGGACCGATGAAGACATCTGGAGATACAGTACCTGCCGCATCTGCCGATGTCTGAACGCATTTGCCTCAGCCCCGTCGTTAGCATGTGGATTAGCATGTATCCCGCGGATGACGCTTTGATCGGCTCGGCTCCTCCGTGTCGGCGCTCCTGCAGCCGGCATCCAGCCATCGCAGCCCATTAGGCGGCGGCAGGCTGAGGCTGTTGACTCCACGGCAGCTCGGGTGCAGCCCATCATGTTTAGGAGGCGTCCAGATGCTGCTGGCAGCTCTGAGACGTGCGGCGAGAACGCAAGTTCAGTCGGAGGAGACGAGGTTGTTGTTAATGCGAGTCGTCTGTGCAGCGAGTTCGTTTCCTGCGGCTCGACGTTTAATTGTTTGATTTGCATTGTGCAGCTCAAAGTGGTTAAATACGACAAAAACGTAGCGAAAAAACACGAGAAAGCAAAACGCAAAGTCATCAGATGACATGAAGGTACATAAAAACAGCAGAAATGCAAATAAGTTTTAAGGTTTTGAAGGTTTTTTGGCTTCTGGAAACATCTTAATTCTGCTCTGGGGAACGTTTTAGAGACCAGACGTACCTCAACGACACGTCAGAAGAGTTTTTAAACTTTAAAAACAACCATAAAACAAACAGGGAGCACACGAAGAGGCCTTTAATGAATCCGTAAACTCCCTAAAACAACATAAAAACCACCTTTTGAGATTTCTTTGACACTTTTTACTGAGTCAGAAGGTTTTTCTGGAGACAAGCGTCGATAATCAAACATCTTTAAGATCCTCTTCGCTCTCCACGTTTAACAAATCCACAAAGACACGTTTTCCACGCTGCCTACAACTCATGAATCCCTTTTGTTCTATATGCTCGAGTGTATTTTATTCATCTTGTTGCGTCCTTGCCTGCTTTGTGAAGTGTTTAGACAAGTGCCGCTGTAGTATTATTATTATTATTATTATTATTATCATATCAAGCAGTCAGGAGGCGGTTTATCGAGAGGTTTAATATCATGTGTTCAGAAACAAACAGCCAGTGAAGAGTCTTTAAAAGCGGATTCATGCTTCTGCGGTTTGTTTAAAGAGTTCTTTGGAAACCTGAGCTCCACAATAATCTGCTCGAATAATGACGATGAAACCAGCAGATTACCTGAAAAACTACAAAACCGCAAGAATGAAAAGATCAGTTTGAATGCTTTCTTTCATCTCCTGAAGTTGAGGGTCAAAGCTCTGAACGTCTGAGGAACATTTAAAAAAGAGCAGAATTGGAGATTTAGAACAAAGTTAGACAAACAGTGATTTTAAAATCTTAAAAACGAACTCTCAGGTGAACAGGAAGCCGGTGAGGAGCGTTTCTGTGGAAGGTCAGCAAACCGAGCGCTACGATAATCAAGTCTGCTCGTAAATAAAGGCGTGAATAAGTGTTTCGGCGTCTCCCTCGGACAGGAAAGGTTGCGCGCAGGAAATATTTATGAGATGCTAAAATGCATTTCGGGTGGATTCTTCTCACCTGGGCTTCAAACGCCGGCGTACGATCGAAGACGACGCGGAGGCTGTTTTGGCTTCGCGCTGGACTTTATGCTGCAGCCGACAACGAGCCCACAGTGGAGAAAAAACAGGAGTTTAGACGGATAGATGTGGACGTTTAAGGTGTGCAGGAGCTCGAACATGTCAAGAAAGGAAACTAGCTGCTGGTATTTACAATAAAAGAGTATTAAAAGGTCAAAGTATGGGATGGAAATAGAAGTAACGAGCCTGTAGGAGGGGTGCTGGAGTCCCGGTGGAGTCGGGATTATTGGGTTTTATTGAGTCATTTGGCAGCCAAGAGTCCAGGTCAGGAGTTGGTGTCCTTCAGCGAGGCGTTGTGGCTTCACACCTGCTTTCTCCTTGAAACCTTGAATCTACGAAGTTATTATTAATCTGATGCACAGAAATCCCAAAATGTTCCTCCAAGACGTGTTGCTTTGTCTTCCAACCATCAGTTGTTTTTTCTTCACTTTCTCTGCTGCTGTTCGGACTCGTTTGGTTTCATGTTTTCAAGCGCCGTCAGAAGTTTGTGCTCAAAACCTGCTTCTGTTAGTACGTCTATACTGTGGTTCTATACGGTTTTATTTGCTTTTCTCCAAGGAGAGAGGACACGACTCTAAACCTGCTGATCATCCAGGTCGTGGTTGTTCTGGTAGATCAATCGTAGCAACTGGACTTCCTTGAAGACGTTCCACCTTCATCCAAGAGGCTCTATCAGTTCTGACTGACTAGTTGGGAGTTCCAGATATCCTTAAGGAGCCATTAACACCTGAGCTTCAATTGGGGGTTTGTTGCTCCTCCCCCTCGTTATGTGAGTCGTTAGTGCTCCTCCTCCCACAGTGGGGTTCGTTAGGATCTGTTGTGTCTAGGTGTGGATGTGGGTTCATCTTCCCTTCTCATCTTAGGACTGAGTTGTAAACAGATGATGCCTCAGACCTCCACCTCTTTTGAGGGATGGTCCTTCCAGTTAGATGGCTTCTTTCACTCCTCTCTCAGACCATCTGTCCTCCTGGTTGTTGTCTTTGAATGAGTGTCCGTTGTCCTTGAGATGCAGGTGGATGCCGAGTCCTGTCCTGAGGAGCTTCTGAGCCATGTGGTTGTTTATCTCCCTGATGTACCGGTCTGGGCATCCCTCGCTGCTGCACTGGACTCTGTTGTTTGTGTCTCGGTGTCTTGTCCTCGGGTTGGACCAGCTTCTGTCTCAGGGTGTCGGTGGGCTTGAAGCGCACTGGAAAGTTGTGTTTGTTGAAACAGGGCACGTTGTGAAGAAGCTGGACGTTAAAGCTGCATCGTGCTGCACAAGAGACCCGGTTGGGTTCTGCCAGTCACTGTTGTGTTGTTGTCTAAAGCAAACCACAAACCTGCATCCCTAAACGAGCTAAACTGCTTCATTAGAAAACCTTCAAAGAGGACACAACTCAAACTAGTGATGGATGAGACGCCGTCGACCTCGGAGTCGCGTTTACGTTTGGTTTCAGGTTTGAATCTTTTTCATACTAGAAGCTTCATTAAAGGTTAAGCACCAAAATTACTTGATGAGAGTTTGAAAAAAAAAAATTTTGACCCTTGCGCTCCATGTTGGGTTGCCATGGTGACACATCTCATCTAAAGCTCCGCTGTCGAATTGTTTAGCTAAAAACCACAAAGATACGTTGATCCGAGACGTATTTGTGGTAATTTTCTAATACAGTTTAGTTGAATCATTTTTTGTGCACTGTCACATAAAGAGGTGCATGACTTTATGTTAGAGAGACAAAGTGACAGCAGCAAATAAAAAAATCCACCCAGGAACTGCCTGCGTTAAAGTCAAGGAACATGAACCAGGAATACTTCTCCTACAAAAAGACAAAATGTGTTTCTGACGTGCAGAAATTAGGAACAAAGACCTGAGCTCACATTATGCGCAGCCTGAAATAGACTCGCTAATTGTGACCATTTTCTGTCATCCATCTGTAACGTTTCCAACCAAACGCTGTGTGCAGAAGGACCCCGAGATAAAATATAGTTTATGTAAAGCAGCGCGATGCGGATGGCAGGATGATCGATTGGACGAGTGCGTCTGACTGCAGCTCATTAGTATTTCGCGGCTTCCTGTTGGACGCCGAGAGGACGAGGGTTTAATCAGTGAGCCGGTCCAGGGGGCAGAGAGGAGCTCATGAAGGGGGACCAGGAAGCCCGAAGCACTTCAGGGACAGGAACACAGAGCGGCGCCTAGACGAACCTTTCAGGATTCTACTTCCTGTCGAGGTTTTACACAAAGCGTCCAAGGACAGCTGAGGGCTGAACTACGACGAGAGACTAATGTGTAGCAGGTATGTTGAGCCTAAAGTCACTGA
>NW_007578668.1:268644-280875 GCF_000690725.1 Stegastes partitus | reverse complement strand
GTCTTCTGATGATTCTCTGAGTGATTCAGATTCTCAGCTGATGTTTTTTTCTGGAAACCTGTCGTTCTGTGCATCACGTAAACCGCTGAATGAAGCGGTCGCTGTATCACACACGTGTTCAGCTGGTGATGCAGAAATCACATGGATGTGTTTTCATGTTTACTCTGCTGGTACTGCAGCTGATAGAACACTGATCAGAGCATTGATTACTCTACTGGTGTTCACCACAGAGAATGTTTAATCAGTAGCGTTAGTTGCATGCATCAGACCTACAATACACATCGTGTTTAAACAACTTCCCTTAGGTCTCCACCAAAGGGATCAATAAAGTTCTATTCTATTCTATTCTATATATAAAATGTGACGTCTGACAGCTTTGACGTGCAGCTCGCTGTTAAACATTAACTGAAATGTTAACGTACGTTTTCTATGAGAATTACATCTTTATATTCCTTGTGGCTCCACATTAAAACAACCTGAAGTAGGCGACTTGTGATTGGTTGGTTTTGTGCAGCAGAAGAGTCACATGATGCGTTCAAAGCCTCCTTGAATCATGAAACAGGAAGTTAACGAAGAAGGTGAACCTCCTCCTGGTACCTGGTACCTCTGACTGGGGCTTTAGTTTTCTCTCGAGCCGACAAACACAAAGAAAGTCTGAACCTGCTTCGAGGCGACCCTGGACGTGATCGCGGCTCCTCGTGTCTTCAACTCAGCACCTGATGGAGCGCTGCTGTGTGGAGGTGTGATGGTGGGAGGCAGCTGGACGGACTCAAGCTTCTAATATCCTGAGAGTGAAAAAAAAAATCACTTTTAAGCGATAAACACGGTTCAGGAATCATCTCCTCTGAACTCAGACTCTGAGGCTGAACTTGTTGATGTGTTTGTCGCTGTTTTTGGTTTATTATTATTAAAACCAGCCCGTCTGTGCTGCCAGAACCTGATTTAGCATCTTTTTCTCTGAGCTCCATTGTTGAGCAGAACCCATTCAGAACACAACACTGAGCTGATTGTGTCGCTAACGCGCTTTTATTTTGAATTGATCCCATTTTTCACCATTCTGCTGCTGCTGCCACTAAACGGAGCTAAAAACGTGAACATCAGCAGCGTTTCTCTCTAAATAGACTCACTGAGGACGAGGACGGTCGGCCGTTTTGTAAAGTTTCATATTCGAATGCAAAAACATCTGATAGATTTATGGAGATACATTAAACACTAAACATGCTTTATTTTGTTGAGAAAACATCTGTAGTTATAAAAAATGTCTCTTATTTCTCAAACAAATCTGTTGATTGTCTGTCGGATCTGTTCAATCATCTGTTTTCTGTTAAGTTTAGAAATCATTTGCTTCTTTAATGTCATTTATGGAGACTTTCCAACAGTAATACATCATGTGATAATCATTTATTCATCTTGCAAAGCAATTAAGCGATCAGATAAATGTGGTGGAGCAGAAATATGAATCTAGACGTTATTTATCTCCTTCGAGGTGTCCAGCAGCTCGCACATGTTGTTGTGTTTCAGAAAAATAAGGAAAGTTATGAGCAAAATCGTGCTGGTGTTTTACAGGAAAAAGGGAAATGAAAGGTCTAGTCATGATAATAAGCAGTGTGCATGTGCGTTAGAGGACACGATAGCTTCAGCATGTTTTAGATAAGAACTCGTTGTAATCGTCGCTTTTCTCCACACCGGACGGCTTTCTGTGCAGGAACTCAGGATGTTATCGCAGCTTCAAGTGCACCAAAATGAAGACAAATAGTATTTACAGGACAGAACCTGAGTTCTTTGTAGGAAATAGAACCTCGTTGGTCTGTGTGATGATGCTGCAGCGATGTTCTCGTGTCCGTTCGTTCTTTTTTCAAAAAAAAATAAAAGTACTCGGCGATGGGCGTCTCGTTGTTGTCTCGATTTGAATCCGCTGCAGTAAAATTTAACGCGTTTTCTGACCTCGACTCCGTATCTGAGGCTTAATTTACGACGGAGGATGTTCCATCTCTTCGCTGGAGATGCACACGAAGGCTCCAGCAGAGCTGCCCTTTGAATCTGCTCTGCTCCGTTTGGTAACCTTCCAGCCGGCCGGCCTCCACGCTGGGCGCCTCCGTCCACATCAGAGTGGGAGCTTTCCACAACCTGGCAGCCGTCCAGCGAGGGTCCTGCCAGCTTTGCCAGGTGCCCGAGGCCCCGGCGCCGCAGTCAGGTAGAGCTCCTCCGGACAGATGGCCCTTCCGTGGGGCTCCATCACTCAGGCCTCCCCCGGAGCCCTTCTGGAGACCACCGGCCACAAACACGGTAGAAATGCATCAGAACCGACTGCACCGAGGTTTTAGAAATCACTCACAGATCTATACGGTGCTCTGGGACGCTGGAAAAAGATTCTTCTGATTAAATGAAGTGAATCTGGGAGAGAAAATAACATTATTATCATTAGAATAAAAAAAAACAAAAAAACTGTAAGAACTGTGAAAATACAGTAAAATGATGATTTTAGAGGATTTAAATGCAGTTAAGCAGCAAATATTTAAGAATTATTGTTTAAACACTTCAAAGAAACTATGTGAGCAATTTTCAAGCCTTAGTATGAAATAACTGATGTTTAGTTAAATACGGTAAAAATAATTTTACAGTCAAACATTATAAACGAAGGAATCACCGTTGATTTTTGTTGTTTATATTTTTTCCAGTTATTTTCCAGTTAACACGTATATTATTTTTTTGTGTGATTTTACAATTTAATATGTTTAATTTAACAGAACAGAGAAAATCTGTAAAATTACAATTAAAAAATCCCAAATATATCTTAAAAAAGCAAAACAGCAAATATCTGTAAAATAGTAATATTTCCTTATTTTAAATTTTAAATTTAAATGTAATTTTACAGTCACATGTTGTAAAAGAACAAATTATTTGTAAAAATGCAGATTTTTTTTGACGTGGAGCACTTCTAGTTGGTCTGTTTTGTTTGTTTTATTTACAATCAACATGTAAATTATTATATTTTATCTGCAATTTAGCAAAACTGTGAAAGTCTGTTTAAAAAAACAAAACATAACAATTTTAAAAAATATTTTGCAATTTTTTATTCCTTATTATACTTTTTCCCTTAAAGAAAATCAGCAAAAGTCTGTAAAATAATAATTTTTGCTGATTTAAATCAAGAAAAAAATGAAGTTATTTTATAGTTGAGTGTTGTAAAAGAATAAAAATCCATAATATTTATGATACAATTTCAGTTTTGGCTTTTTTTAAACATGTGAATTAATGCTTTTTTTCCTATAATTTCACCCAACTATCTAAAATAAAAGTAGATTTTTAATGACTTTATTAATTATTATTTGTAATTTAGCAAAACAGGAACACTCCATCAAATAAAACTGATTTTAAAAAGGGTCTATTATTCCCCTTGTAGAGCTGCTGTGTTGATCTTTTCTTGACGTCCTGCTCACGTGTTCTGGTTTAAAACCCGTATCAAAGTTCTGCACCAGATCCATCTTCCAGCGGTCCAACGGGCCAATCAGGACAGATTTAAATTCAGAGTCCGTCGATGCTCTTGAGCGGCCTGTCGGCCCTGCAGCCCTTTTTCAATATGATGCCTGATTGCTGTAAATCAAGAGCGCAGCGATCAATGGTTCAATGACGGAGTGCAGGTCGGCGGCGCCGGGGGAAGCCGGGCCGCTGCAGACCTGAACAAGGTCAACGGTACCGACGGAGGAGGCAAATCCTCTCGCTTCATGTCTGGAAATTAGAAAAACTGTCGGAGACAAACTGTGACGGCTTCAATGTGAAGATCTGTGATGACTCCTGATGAGCTTCAGTCACCTGCTGAAGATGATAAAGTCTCATTTTTTATAATATCTGACGTCGTACATCCGGCATTTTGGTCCTCATTAGTTAGATTTTATTAGTTATTATCTGTAGTTCAACAGAGGAGGGAAAATATGTAGAATAAAAAACAGCTTCACAAATTATTTTACCAGTTTTCAACCCTTCATATGCATCAGTTTTCTTTTAATAGCAGCAAATATCTGGAAAATAAGAATATTTAATTTGCTTTGAAAGGGACATTATAAAAATAAAAAAAAAGAAAAATTGAAAAAATTTTAGAAATTATTACAAATAAAATTTAAAAAAAACCATTAGAAAATAAAAATAATAAATAAATAAATAAAATAAATAAAAAATTAAATAATATAAAACAAATTACTAATATTATTTATTTTTTTGTTTTTTTTTTACACAATATACCTTAAAAAAAAGTATTTAATGCACATTTAAAATATTAAAAAATCTGTATTTTTAGATGTAATTTGTTGTTTTATTTTAGTATAATTATGAAATAACAAAGTTTTGCTGTATTTAAATCAGAAAAAAGGTATTTTACAGATATTTACTTGTATTTATTCCACAGATGTTCCTTGTTCTGTTTAGCTGCAGATACTTAACGAGGACCGAAACGCCTGATTTACATCAGGTGTAAAAGAAAAACAGACATTTTATTATCTTCTGCATCAGAATTCAGTTCATCAGGACTCTTAATTTAAATAACCTGTATTTACAGTTGTATTGAAAATCACTGAAAAAATGACCAAAGGAAACAGAGAAAGAGGCCAAAACAGTCAAATACCTCCTGCTAGACTTCACTCAGATGCTTTTAGGGGGTAATTAGGTGAATCTCTTGACCTGTGAGGCTGTAAGCGAGGCGTTCGGGGCCTCGTAAACCGGAGCGTCCTGCTGCTGCTGCTGGAGGAGCCTCCTCAGACGGCAGCAGTGTTTGCTTTGTGCGGGGGAACTTCCTCACATCTGCCTCCTCGCGCTGTGTTTCTTTTCTTTTCCATCTCACTCTCTGCTGTCAGATGTTGACTGAATCAGGTTAGAGAGGGGAGGCGCAGGAACACAAGCCCTCGCTGATGAAAATGACAATGCTCCGACCCCGTTTGGTTATTGAGATGCACCGACTCGCCTCCTTCCTCGGGAAAAACACAACTCAGAAAAACAGAGCCGAGCGGCGGCGGCTTGGTGCAGGTGTGACGGCTAATTGGAGGGATGTTTAAACACCGATTAAAAAAACCAAAACCGCTGTTAAAATATTCACGTGCGTCGGAGCGGTCGCTAATCTGCAGCACTTAGACGACGCAAACGTTTATAAGCGAGACGTTAAAAGTAATAAAGCGGTCGGCGGGCAGCGAGCGAGCGGCGGCGTGACGGAGCGCTCTGCAGCTTTCATTGGATGCGACGCTGACATTTACTGATTTGTTTTTCAAATAAAGTCTGACACAATGAGCACAGATCGTCTGACGTTAAGCAGCTCGATGTGTCGGCGCTGCTTCGCCTCCGTCTGCCTGTTTGGTTGTTTGTTTGTTTGTTTGCTTCCCGGCGTAACTCGATAATTACCTCATCACACGATGTAAACAGCAGCGAAATGCGGTTAATTGGTATTAAAATGTTGAAGCTGGTCTGTCGTCTGCTGACGGCTGCACTCAGGACGAAGATAAAGTCGTCCTCCTGAGCTTCAGACCTTCTGCACGTCTTCAGATCTGAGCTCAGGAGGATTCAGCCGATGATCCGACACTAAATGTAAAACCTTCTTCTATGTCGCATATCAAGGCTGTCGGATTGTCAAGACGGAGGTCGAGATACGAGGAGGGCTTGATGCTGGAAGGCTCATTAGTTGTTAATTATTGTTCATAGTTGTTATAATAACTAGTAGGGCTTTCTGCTCTCTGGATATTCAGGCCCAGAATAGTGATGCTCAAAGGTGGTTCTCGAAGAAGCGAACAACAACCAGATTTGGTGTTTAGACTGCGACACCTGAATGGAGGTCAAACGGGTTTTACATGTGATGAAGTTCTGAAGCTCAAAAATGATGGAAGAAGCAGTCAAATTAGAAAAAAATTATCTACATCCTGTAACTCTGGAAATATTCATAGTTTGAAGGTAAAACTTTATTAAATAAACTGAAGTTACTGTAGATGAAGAACCAGCTGATTCTGAGGAGGTCAGACGAGAACTTTCACCAGATTTGGTTTCATGTGGAGATCATGAGACCTGCAGAGGATCCTGAACTCCTCTCAGCTCTCAGGTGTTTTCGCTTCTAGCAGCTCATTGTGTTGGTTTTCTAGCCCAGAGGTACGGTGGCCCAGAAGTGTCGCAACTAAACAAAAGCCACAACACAACCAAATTAACCACAATACTACAAAATAAGCCGCAACACAACGGCTGCAAAGTGTGAAGTGTGCAACCACACGAAGTGGGCAGAAGCCGGAGATTAATGGAAACAACTCGAAACTATGTTAACAACAGCTGTAACAGCGCATATCGAAATTAGTAAACACTATTTACTATCAGTATTTTACTTACTTCTCGAGTTGTTTCCAACAGTCTCCGGCTTCTGCCCACTTCGTATGGTTGCGCACTTCACAGTATAACTTCCAGGTAAAAAACAAGACAACAACTTCCATTGCAGCTGTTGTGTTGTGTTGCGGCAAATTTTGTAGCATTGTGGTTAATTTGTTTGTGTTGTGGCTTTTGTTTTGTTGTGACACTTCTGGGCCACCGTACAGAGGTTCACTCGGTAACTGGCTGGAGAACATTTGTCTGCCGTCAGAGATCAAATATTCAAAGAAGATTAAAAATGTTGGACTAAACATCCAGTTGGTCAACGTAAACCTGATTTCTGCTGAGTCATGTTCACAACAACAAAGTGAGAAACTGTCAAATGTTCTAGAAAGTTCGGATAAAAATGTGTTTTTGATGATTTGATTTTCCTCAAAATTTCCACGTTTCTGCACAAAAGGCAGCTTTGAACGCAGAGTTGTTTGATTTCAAACGCGTATTGTTTGATTTTCCTCTAAAACAAGTCGTCCAGCACAGAAACCCGTTAAAGACGGTGAAACCTTCAGTAACCTGAGCACAAACGATGATCGTTTAACTCCCTCTGACGCTCGGTGACTCACGCTCAGGAGAGATGAGTTTTATTTTACGCAGATGAAAGCGACTGATTCACCAAAACGCTCCTGGTTGCAGAATTACAGCCGGTTCTTATTGGCGCCCTGAAGTCGGATCCGGCCTTGAACGGCTCCTCCAGCGCCTCTTTAGCGGCGCCGTTGACTCGTTGAGAAGCTTTTCTTCCCTCAGCAAGCAGCCCAACAAAGTCTAGACGCGTTTGAAGCCGTCTATTTTTATCTGGCTGAGACTTTTTTATTATTTTTTTTTCTCCTCCCCGTTAACTCGGGAAGACTTTTCTTTCTTTTTCTGTTTATATGTGCTTCGTATGCAAGAGCTTCCGTCGCTCCACCTGGGAATGTAAAATATTGCTGGTTGGAGCACTTTCCCTTCGTCTCGTGGTGGAAATCTGCAGCTCGGCAGGTTTTTTTTCTTCCTCTTTTTTAAAGACGTCTGTTTCAGTGCCACCGAGGCACATCGAGGCAAGTGGGATGTCTTTGTTTCTCCGGGTTGCTGCCTTTTTTTTTTTTTTTTTCCCTCTTCTGTCCTCAAACCCGACTGCTGGGATTCCTTCGGCTCGACATCGAGATGGGGCAGCCGAGTAGGAAGAAGCATTGTGCCTAATGAGATTTCCTCGTGCCTCCTTTCCCTCTTTCGCCCGCGGGGCTCGGCGAGCCTCGCGTCGGTTCAAGTGGAGGTCTTATTACCGTGTTCCTCAATCGAAGGACTCCTTCAGATTCACACCTCAAGCACATTGCGGCCCGTTTGATCCCCCCGCACGGCGCTGATGAGTTGATCTGAGGGTTAAAAAATAATAAAAACGGCGGCGCTTCCCCCCCTCTCAAGATGATGAGAGATGGAGGCCCGCTGCGTCTGGCGGGTTTTAATTGCTGCAGGAACGCGGGTCGGGTCAGAATGATGCATGCGTCGTGTCATTAGACAGAATTTTCTGTCCTGTCAACCAGAATCCATACGGGAAGCGCAATTAGAGCGGCTTTAATTAGTAAATCTCTCAATAACAGATGGCAGCTCCTTGCTACGTCGCTGATATCCAGAGGATGTGCTTTTAAAAGAGCTTCCTGTCATTGCATCAGATTTAAGTTTTTCTCGCTTTTCGCAGCCGCAGGTAGAACCCAGAACTTCTGTCCACAGTGGCGCTGAACTCGGCTAATGGGATTCACGGGGGAGGAGGAGAGTCGAGGCGTTTTCTTTTTCATTAGCATCAATCATGAAATTGTTAATTTGGGTGATGAATGTCGGCTTCCTATTCCTGCCTGTCTTTATCCACATATTTAGCTCACAGGAGCCAAAGCAATGTCACCGAGAGGAGAAATGGAGCGCCCCCCGTCTTTCTTTTTTTTAAATTAATGTTGCAGAAATGAATGTGAATGGATAATTAGGAGTCTTCATTAACGGGGAGTAATTTGCGACTTAATGATGAATAGAAATGAAATGTTTGTTTAAAGAAACGCTTTATTGGGACGGATAAACGATGGTTGCAAGTGGTTGCGTGCTCACACCCCTGATTTGGTATTCAGGACGTTAGCAGCTGTCTTTGGAATAAATTAACGAGGGATGTAGCTGAATACGATGCTGCTGCTGCCGTATCTGCATGGAAATATTTGCGTTTTAACCCCCGATTTGATCCTGAAGCTGCACAGATTCACTCACATTACCGACTTGTGAAAGAAGCATCAATAAAAACAACTTCAGATTCGTTTCTTGTCCTTTTATTTACGGGTTTGCATTCATATTCGTGGCTGTTTTCTGTACGTCGACGACCAGAATGCAAAAAGAGAAACGACTAATCATGAGTCGTGTCTTCTACCCGGTTTATCTTCAGTGTTTTTCAGATTTAATCCTCATCCAGAGGTGAAGCAGAGCACTATAAAAAACAAGCTGAAGTTAGGGAGCGTCACAAACACGCTGAGTAACGGTTAGCTAAAGTTGAGGACGTCTTAAAGGTAAAGACGGTGGAGTAAAAGTGCAAACTGATAGAGACGAACTCAGGGATCGTCTGAAATATGCAAAAATAATGACGTAAAGGAAAATGAAGTAAAAAAAGACAAATATTTGAAAGCTGCAAAATAAGACGCTAAAGCCAGGGACTGTTTCCAAAAGTGCAAAATTGTGCCGTGCACGTAAAGACTTTCTCAAAAAGTGTAAAATGTCTGGTTTGAGTTTGGGACCGAATGCCTTAAAGTGAATAATTGGTTGGGTTGAATTTATGGACTGAAACAAAAGTATGATCCAGGTTCTCATCAGACATGTTTGACAGCATAGCGGTGGTGTCTTAGCGACACTCGCTGGCTAACTTACACGTGTTCAGGCTAATATTTACCTACCATCGTCTTTGCTGCTGCGAAGGCGCTAACGAAGACGGTCTTCGCTAACGTCTTCAGTGCTAACACTGGTATTCGTTAGCGTCTTAGCTGCTAATGAATAGCAGCGCTAGCAGCAAAGACAACATTCGAGAAACTGCATCGACGGTTGTCAGGGTTAGGTTTTTGAAATCTGTCTTGATAACGTCCCCTCCCGTGTCCGTCGGCAGTTTGGGGTGGGAAGCTAAAGGACATGCGCTGGCCATCGCACGTTGTCGATTCTCTCTGGTTCCTTCTTGTTTTTGGTTTCTGACTTTCTCCGTTAGCTTAGCGTTTGTTCTGATTTGTGCTCTTGAATAGGGATTGTTGTCTCTTTCTTTGGGAAACCGCCTTCGACGTTTGTCTGGTTTTCCTCTGGTTTAGGATTAAATATTTGACTGAACACATGTAAGTCAGCCAGGTACAGTCAACGTAGAGAAATGATCATTTTTCTGCTACATACCCTTGAAAACAGCGTATCGACCCAGTTTACTGTAAACGAAGCCTAAGAGGTTTGTCAAATGGAGAAGTTCAGTGCTGTCTTAAAAGTGCACATTAGTACCCATTAGAAATGTGCAAAATTACAGGGATTGGCTCAAAAGTGAACAATGAGTGGCTGAAAGTACAAACAAATGGGAAACTGACATTAGGGGCCGTCTGAAGTGATAAATAACAGACTGAAGTCAGGGATTGTCTCGATAAATAATCACTGAAATTAAGAATTTTCTCCAAAGAAAGTAAAATAAAAGGCTGAATGAAAAAAAAAGTGCATATTTATGAGCTGAAGTCCACATTGAGGGATGAATTCAGTTATTTTCAACTTTTAAAACACAACCGAGGTGCAAAATTAAGATGTGCAGTTAACAGCTGACTTAGAAATTAGGCAAAAAAAATGCAAAATACCAGGTAGAAGTTGGGGATTATTTTGCAAAATAACGTTTACTTTAGTTAAGAATCATCTAAAGAACAAAAAACTGCAAAACACCGAGTAGAAGATTAGAATTAGGTAAAAGTGCAGAACTGTCACGTGAAGCTAAAAACGGATTTCAGGTGTGAATGAACAGATTTTGGTTTAAAACTGAGTGAAAGTAGAAGTTAATTAGACACAGGAGTCTTAGTTTTGCTCATTTGCAGCTGCATTTTATTTTATTTCTTAATTTTTGAAGAAACAATCGAATCGTGATGAAATCTTTTGCTACGATTCGTTAGCTTCTCGTTTTTTTTTTTTTTTCAATCAAGCAGACGAACTTTTAAACTAAACTCACTTTCTTCAGCTTTTAATTCTTTTCCTGAGTGAGTCTAGTTTTGGTTGCAGGTGTTTTATTTGTCTGAAGAACATGAAACTCAGCTTCTGACAGAAAGTCGGATGATTTCCTACAACTTCCGACACAAGGCCACACCTGCTCCGGGGAGCGAGTCCGACCGAGTGTTTTCGTCGAGGCGGAACCTTGCAGGAACCTTGCGTAGTATCGGTATAATCTATTTTTCATTTCTTTCGGGGTTTGCATTTATGCAGCACGCCGCCTAAATATAGCGAATGAATCGCCTTCAGGCCGAGCTGCTGTAAGAAGAACTAAACTCTCTTCTTCTTCCTACCTGCAGCCGACCGCGAGGCTCAAACGCTGTTATTGACAGCGGCGGCATATTTAACATCTCATGTGAGGGAGTGGAAGTCGGCCGGCGTGCAGAAGCGTGCGCCGTGAATAATGCATCAAGGAACTCCACCTGAACCCTCGGTCACCTCGACCGACGCCCGAGAGGCTCGAAAACCCAGAAAGAGTCCGATCATTTCCAAATCGAGATGAGAGTTTTCAGTTTGGATTGGACAGACGTCTGTTTTCCTTTCCGTGGCGTTGGCGTGTTCTCCGTGTTCTCTCCTGCGTGGGGGCTGATAATCCGGCTCTTTGCTGTCATTTGAGTAGCATGTTTGTACTGATCCCTGCAGCGAGCGAGCCTCTGATCTCCTCCCTGGAGGACCATAACTCTCTTTATCACGTCAGCGGTGCGTTTTTTTTTTTTTTTATCCCCAGAAGATGGGACAGGTTGTGTACATCCATCAGTCACTGTGCGCAGTCATTACGTGGAGCAGGTAGGAGTTCCAGCACTCTGATCTGCACCATATTGTAATTTATAATTCTTTCTTTCACACCTCCTCGGCGCATCGGGGAAGATTAATGTTGGCTTGGTTCGGAAACTTTTTTTTTTTTTTTTATCGCCCTCATTGCAGAATGATGGGCATCTTCATTAGAATTACGAAAACTTGAATTAAATCAGCATGTGGCACATTTACCGAGTCACGGTCTAATATACCGCGTCCCCCGGGGGGAGTCTGCTGCTGAAATATTAACAGAATTATGGCTTTATTAAAGGTCCTGATAAGAACGAAACCAGAAGAAGAGCTGCAGGTCTCACCTGGTTTAGGTTTCCCTCTGCAGCTCCAGTCTGATAACTTTGAATAAATGCGTTTGTTAAAAAAAAAAAAAAAAACTTCCTTAGAATAAAAAGACTGGCGGAATAAGAGCTGTTTGCTTTAATCTATGGATTCAGGCTGGGAGCAATTTTCTTTTCTTTCTAGAAATAAATGGTTTCATCTCCTTTCTTTGGCTCGTGTGAAGATCAAAGCTGATTTTAGTTTCAGACTTATGTAACGCTCGACACAAACTTGTCTCGTAATGGAACGTAAAGCTGCTGCAGGGTCGCAGAACAGAAGAAATCCACACCGAACAGACGGTCCGGACTTCAGAGAGACGTCCAGCATTCTTAGTTTCACATAGTTCGTCTTTATTTATGTGAGATATGAATGCAAAAACAAGCGAAACCTTTACCGCCTTGGTTTGGTCTTCCTTATAGCATCACAAACCTCAGCCAAAGCTAGCAAGCAAAAGACCAAACACAAAACCAAAACACCTGATTCAGTTCATTAATTGCTATTACA